>NW_015557064.1:484129-500954 GCF_001515605.1 Sinocyclocheilus anshuiensis | reverse complement strand
GCATGAGTCGTGACTGTCACGTTAGCCTGATGGGACCAAACTCCCTTTGTGATTTTAAAACGTAAGACAGTACCCAGATTTGAAGACTAGAGTAAGATTTAACTTCTACTGTTAATAAGATTTTGGTAGACTACTATTAGATGGATAGCCTAAATGTCCTAATTCAGATGGGCTACCTGTTTTTTTTGTTTTTTAATGGTATATCAAAAAGTGTATATTTTTTTTAATGTGATTGTTGGTACATTTTACCAGTTTTTACCATACTTTCAAAACAAAAATTAAAATAGTTGAAGACTATTTGTCTATGTGTTTTACTGAGAAAAAAAACGATTTGGTTTTTAAAAAGCCTTTTTCCAAAAGGTACATCTGGAAAAAGGGGGGTCGTCTTATAATCAGGGTCGTCTTATATTCGGGCCAATATGGTATATTGAATCTCAGTCTGTGGTGTGACAAATTGGGAATGTCAGTTAAGACATTTTCTGTTAGTATTAGCAATTCTGTTTCAAATTCTATGTATCTTCATCTCTAGTGACCCTGGATGAGAGCAACAGGACATGGGGTCGAAGCACCAATTACAAACCTGAGGAGTTTGAAGATGTTAAGAAAGGGTTTAAGAAGAAGGGCTGCACATGGGGACCAAGCTCTGTGCAGACCAAGGAAGGAGCAAATTGTACTGAAAGGTTAGAACTGGTGTTTATTTTTTTGTGCTCCTTTTTTTTTTTTTGAAACAAAGACAAATATTTTTATAAAAATAAAATTTAATACAAAAAATTGTGTGTGATTTAAGCGTGTAATGTATGCTACCTTTTTTAATGACTCAGTAAATCTCATGATTCAGATGTGTTCTAATGAGTTATAAATTGTGGGTGTCACTGTCATTTTGTCTTCAGAGTTCGACCTCTTTCAGATGGAAGCAGTCCCTTGTCCACTAGTCTTATGAAGGCCCAGAAATCTGTTCCATTGGCAGCATTATTTGCGGAGCAGGGTATGTAAAGAAGGCTCATCTTCCATTTATTTTTTCCATGTACTCAATTTTCATCGCTGTCTGTTATATCTTTTATTCGTGTTACAAAGAAATGACATTAATGTTGCTTTGTTCGAAATAGCCCCTATACCCTCATTCACTATTCCCTACATTAGTCCACTAATCTAGTCCAGTTGAAGTAGTGAGTGAATTCAAATGCACCGAGTGCACCGGAAGGGATGCTGCTTTTGCATAATTTGTACTTGCTGTTTAATAATCATTTGAAAGTTAGAAAACTGGCGACTACAGGTGTAGAAGAGATTTATCTTGAACTGTCATGGAAACTAGCATGTATAAACCTTAATTAAACTAGTTAATAATCAATTAAAAAGAAATTTATATCTCAATCAGCTCCCTAGGTCAGTAGTCAGGGCACTGATCAGGGAGTAGTTTTAAGGGCTGTCTCAATTGCGAAATCCTTCCAGTGCACTGGAACGTTCACTCCCTGAAAAATCCAACAATGCACCACAAAAGCTAGGGAGCAACGATGCTCACTATGCTCCCTTACCGGAATTTTCGTCACATTTCTGAAGCACTAAACCTAAACCACAGGAGCCAACTCGATAAATATAAATTACGCGCGCAATAGAGGATTTGAAATGACAAACCGTTTTTTTTTTTAATGTATTTCAGCATAAACACATCGCTAGACAGGTAGTTAACACATCTAGTTAACATTTATAATTAATATTTAACTGAAATGTTGTAAGGACATGTAACAGAACAGAATTTAAAGAGAATAAAAACAATATCAAAAAGAAATTGGTCCTGCCTGTTGTTGATTAATTCCAGCAATGATGTCTGTTGACATTGTACGTAGTCATGTCGCTGGAAATTGAGTAATCACTGTCCCAATGTGCAGTGAGCCAGGGTACTACCAGTGACTGAATTTGTGTACATGATATACTGGTTCAAAAGGTCGGGAGCTAGGGAGCGAGATGCACCCTGTATGATATTACGCTGTACCCACATTGGACCAGCGGTTTGGAAAATGGATGGATGGATGATTCAGCTGCAGGTGCCATCTTCAGGCGAGACGCGGGAATTCATTTGGCACAACCCACAGTGCATTTTAGGCATTCTGTAGCCGTTAAGTGTACATCGGTTGTACACTCGTTATTGAGGTGCATTATGGGTTTGACTGAATGCACTCAATAACGTCCCCTATGGTTTCGGACGACACAAATGGCTGTCCCCCCAATAGTGCCCTGTTTAAGGATGTGGGGGAGATTTCAGACACAGCCACTGTGTCATGGCACCCATTTATGTGCAACGTTCTGCTGTATTTTGGTGGAACACAGTCATTTTCTATCTTCTGGCATTTACTACTTCTCATTTAGTACTAATACTATATTGATTGAACTATTAAATATGCACAATTAATAAATCTGCACTTTTTAGATTCTATCTAATCTTGTTTCCAAATTGCTTGCGTGCTTTTAACTCTTTTTCTTTCTTTTTTTTTAAAGCCTGTTTAAAAGTTTAAAAACTTTTTTTGTGAAGTCTCTTATGCTCCTTGAGGCTGCATTTATTTTTAACAAAAATATACTAAAACAGTAATATTGTGAAGTAGTTAAAAGAAGTGTTATTTGAATATACAATATTTTCAAATGTAATTTATTCCTTCAATGGCAAAGCTTAATTTTCAGCATCATTACTCCAGTCTTCAGTGTCACATGATCCTTCAGAAATCATTCTAATAAAATTTCCCAAAAAATCTTACAGAACCCAAATTTTGTTAACTTGTTTTATGTTGTTTTCCCAGGAACCAATAAAGATGAAGTATGTTCTGCTGATGGATCTGACAACAAACCAAAGCAACTGAAGTTCCCCAACCAGGTTTATATTGATCTACCTCTGTGGAAAGATGAACAGGGAGAGAGCCAGAGGCCGGCTGGTGGAGGTGAGAGCCAGGAAGACCCAACAACATCCACGAGTTCCACCAGCACCACACCGCAGCACACACCCACCAACAGCCTGAAGTGCACCACCACACGCCGGCGCACAGATGCTGTTCTCTATGGCTGTGCCTCCATCCTGGCATCTGTAGCATTCGGCTTCGACCTGTGGGAGGTGTGTAAGGGTGCTGCTAATGAGGAACCAGAGCCACGTGAGGAGAAGAAAAAACGAGAGGGCCTGTTTCAGCGTGCCACTCGCTTCCGCCGCAGCACCAGCCCCCCTGGTGACCGCTCACGCAAGGATGAGGTTACCGCAGGACCCGTAAACCTACTCGCCATGTCATCGATTTCTGAGTGCAACTCCACCAAGTGCCTCCTGCAGTCAGATTTTGAGGGGTCTGGGTATAACCCACTGAACGAGACTCCAGCTAGCAATTCCCAGACACATCAGCATACAGGCACTAGTGATGTTCTTCCCTCTGCCCCTGTACAAGATCATACTTCTGGATCCAACTCTCGGCTTAGGAGAAAGAAGTCCAGCCCTGCTGTGTGTCAGACCAGTGAGTAATGTGGTGTTATCTTTTAAAATTCTATACTATTTTGTCAAAATAATGTATAAAATATATAACTGATCATTTTAAATGAAACAAGTGAATATAGACATCACAACATCATAACTTACACTATGAAAAATTTGTATTTTAGATGACTTTGAATGGTTTTTAATAGAGATGAACCGATCGACCGGCCAGGGACCGGAATTAGCCGATTTTCTGCGTGATCGGCCCGGACCGGTGACCGGCCGGTCAGTCTGCCAATTCTGAGCCGGTCCGTTCTGACATCACACCCACGCTCACATCCGCATGTAAACATGTCGTCGGCGTGGAAGTTCTTCACTGTGAGTGAAGAAGACACAAATTTCTCAATTTGTAATATGTGTAGGGCCAAAGTAAACAGTGGGAGAACCACAGGGCTCGATTAACGCTTGTCTGAGACAAGTAGATTTTTTACAATCCCAGTGAGAGAGAACTTCACTTGCTCGACCGGACCATAAGCCTGATTAAAACGTCAATAACAAAAATTACCAGGGAAGCACTGAAACTTGGCCACCAAAAATTTTTGCGCAAGAATGATTGTGATTTTATTCCATTCAGTGTAAACGGCGACTGATAATGTATTTATGTTGTGACAGATGAGGCTCATGCAGCCTGAATGAGAGAGACTCATTCAGAAATCAAAACAAATGAGCGCAACAGCACACACAAAGTAATTCACAGAAAGTTACAGATGCCCACTGCGGTAGAAAAATGATATTTATAATATGTAATATAGGTTAACAACATTACACGAACAAGATGTTTCCCAGAATATCAACATGATTGCTACTTTTATACAATAGTAGTTCAATAAACAAGAAGTTAAAATAAAGGGACTTACATTTTAGATACAATTATTGACTGTTTTTGCTCAATTTCACAAATGAAAATAGTTCCAATCAAAGCCGCAACACACAGTGGTGGTGTACTGAATGAATCCACATTTTTGAACGAATCAGTGAGTCAATGATTCAATGACCCATTCATAAAGACAGTCACTTGCCTGGTTTCTGAATGAATCGGCCATTTGAATGAATCAGTTGAATGAATGACTAAATGACTCACTCAGTCATTTGCCGCCACCTACTGGTGCTTTAGTTTCATATTGAAAAGTATCATTGCATTTTTCCCAACAAAAGTTATTTAAAACATTAATCTTATAAAATTATTTATGCATTTGCAATTTTGCAGTGTAAATGCATTTATGGCACCTCAGCTTCATCAAACAGTCTGTGTAAATGCATCTAATGCCACTTCAGATGCAGCTTCTGTGTTTCCTGCAGTGGAAAGATGGATTTTGTTGATACTGATTTCATTTGAATGGTAGCGAGACTACAGTTTTTTATTATTCAAATTGAATTAATTGAAACAATGTAAGAATTTGATGTGAACGATGACACATTTTATAAGATTAGGAAAACAAATGACCATTTCTAAACGTAGTGGGAAATGATATCTGTTTTGTTATATACTGCAACTCATTTTCAGTTTGTTGTTATTTCTACCTCTTTCCAGTCACAGAGCACTTTATTTTGAGAGTTGTTTAAGTGAGAGAACATCTGTAACTTAGTCCAGACTGGGGGAATTGAAATGTTTAATAATTTATTTTATGTAAATAATTTTTGCATTGAAAAAAAGTAGATTTTTGTTTGTATATGCTGTCAATAGTTCTTAGAATGAAAATCGGAATCAGCAAAAATTGCAATCGATGCATCTCTAGTTTTTAATCATTAGTGTTTTATTAGATGACAGCAAAGGTAATCTAAATAAAATAAAAAAATAGATGAAAATTAGTATGTAAAATTAAACACTGAATATCGTCCAATACAGATTTTCATTTGATTTGATTTGATTATATTGTTATTAAATTATATATTTTATCTAAAAAATATATCTAAATTTTCTAAATGTAAAATTAATTGGAAATGAGTATGTGAAATTAAACTGAATACTGCAAGATAAAGAGAATTAAAAAAAAAATCTAATAACAGCTGATAAGCATTATGGTAGCAATATGTTGTGCATCTTTAGTGCATTTAATTTACGCTGTTGATTTAAGGGATTTTTTTTTTGCTCTGCTCATTTCTGCATTAACCCATAACAGTGAAGTTTTGTTTTCAAATATTGTTTATTAACGATGTTACTTTCTTTGCTTTAGTTAATGGCAACAGTAACTTCCAGGCCAGTCCACCTGATTCCTCTACCACTTCCCTGAAAAAGAAGGCTGACAGAGAGCCTGCTCAAGAGAAGCAAGCCTCCGGGGAATCAGTATCTAGACCCAGACCGCTTTCGCTAAGAAGCAAACCTCACTCCTGGGCTCTTCTAAAGAGCCGCAATAAGAGCTATTCTCTCGGGCACTACTCTGGGGAGAAGAGTGCCCAAAACTTGGACATGGTCCTCCCCTCAGAGGTCAAAATGGGCTGCTCTTTGCTGGATATGGACACAGAGGGTCAAAAACGAGACTGCACAGTTCCCCTCTGTCGAATACAGAGCACACCAAGTCGACCGTCTGTCTTCGAACTGGAGAAGAAGTTTTTATCCTGAAATAAGCTGCATCTGGAACAGTCTTACTTTTGTCTTGAATCTGTCTGTTCAACATGACATTTAGTTGGTTTGGTGTTTTTTTCCCCAAGATTAACATGGCCTTTGATCAATATTTGAGCCATTGCTGCTAGAGATATTCTGTGGTACTTTTATATGCTGTTTACTTTGATATGTAATTTAATATGAAGTGACATATATGAAGTGAATGATCAGCATTCCACTGAATTTACAGTTAGAATTGCTGGTTTGTAGTTTTTACAAAGTGACTTGAATTGTAAACCTTTTACACTGATGAGCAAGATCTCAGATTCTGTTAGAAACTACTGATTTTTAAAGTGTTCAGGCATTCTTGTCATTTGATTTCATATCACGTAATGTCATATGAAAGGCATAAACAGGGCCCACAGTGTTTATATAAATAATAATAGTTGTACAGATGAAGTGGCATAGCTAATGTAGCTAACAGACCTCGTGTTTGCTAGCTCAAACAGCGCTTCAAGTTCCCTAGCTCATTATTTTTCCTGTACTAATACATTACATTTTCAGGGTTTTGTCTTTTATGACCTGTTTGAAATTGATTCCTGGTGGTCAGCATAATTTCTTTCTGATCATTTTTTGGAACATTATTTTTTTCGTAAAGTTATATTGGATAGACACCTTATGGACTCTCTCCTTTTATAGCTTTAAGTCAGATGCATTTTATCTAATTATGTCTTTTAGAAGTGTACACATGCCTATAGCTTTTTAGGTTGCATAACCCAAATGAGAAGCTATATATATATATATATATATATATATAGGTGGTTCATTATGCTGCCAAATAGTGATAAATGAATTAGCTATATTGTTAGTGTCTATCAATATTGCTATTATTTCACAAATCATTCCAGTCTATACAAACTCTGAAAAATGAATTTAACTAATAGATTTGTTAAGCACCAGGATGCTACTTAAAAACTGTTACCGTCTGAGTAGCTTGTTTTTGAGTTTTACACTGCTGTAGGTTCACTAAAAGTTTAAAATAATAATTGATTATATGACGTGAAATCAAGATTTGGTGTACCTTTCCTTAAAATATACTTCAGCTTGAACTGTGTGTAAGTGATTTAAACTTTTTTAGCTGTCATTCTATATATTCAAACTGTTTTCTTAATCATTACCCTGTGTAAAAGACTGAATTATACGCTTGTTCATTGTCTACTGTGGACTTCAGTATCTTGCGTTTCCATTTTCTCTCTGTGTGTCACTTAAAATATTGTTTTGTATCTTCAAGATGTGGAGATTGAGATTCAGAACATGCTTAATTGAACAAATTGAAAGATTTTGTGCTTGTAGGGTGTCAAATGGAAGAGTACTGTACTCTTAGTTTGCTGGAAAAGATGTGTTTGAGAAACAACTCGGTATTGAAAAGCTTGTTATAGTAGGGACTAGAATTATTTACTGTAATTATATCATTCAGGATAAATGTATTGTCTGTTCAGGAATAATCACAGGTTTTCCCACTGCCTCCTGTTCAGAAAACAGCCATTATGTGGTGATGTTTTGAAGGAAGAACAAAATATGTTTTGTAGCACTGGAATTTTTGAGTCATGTAATGATGATTGTTCATTACATTTATGCTGTTATTGTTTTAAGACATGATGATTACCGTTAGTTTAGATATGCAGCTGCACATTAGGATTCATAAGAACAAAGGACTTGGAGAGATATTGTGGTGCCTCCTTTTTATGTCTTGAAATGATCATTACTAGATGAAGTAATAATAATATGATGCCTGTTTTTGAAGAATTCATCTGGTGTTATTGTCTAAGCACAATCATTTCTCTTATTATGGGAGAACTGCAGAGATCAGACCTTTTTTTTTTAAAGCAGTTTTATTTGGACCGATTCCCAAACGTGAAGGACACAGATGTGTGAATGACAGAAAACCTTTAGAGAAAGCAACAGATGATTTATGTTTTCACCAAAGTTGAAGTCTTGGATTGTGAAATGATTTTGAAAGATTGTTACATGGTACACATGCACTGCTAATAGTTTTACTGGTTTGCTTTTTAGTGTCTGCACAGTGTATGCTCTATTGAGCTCTGTTTTTATCCAATGTTTTACCCATGTGACCAGTTTAAATTTATGTTAAAAGCTGTTCTGTTCAGATGTGGACTGGTTATTTGCTCCAGGAGGGCTCAAAGAAAAAAGGGCTGAGCCCAGAATCATCTCATTTATATCAAATCCTACTATTTTAATGTACACAAGTGACCAATAAATACTTTATACAACATTTAAGCATTGCTTTTATAATTTATTTCGTTTTACTTTCAGTCATATGCTGCAACCATTTATTTGTTGCGTTTCAACACTGTATCATAATATTTAACTACTTCTGTTTGGTGTTCAGTTCTCAGCCCTAAACGTGACTATTAGTTCATGTTTTTATTTTCATAATTCGTTAGCCTTAAAGCTGAAGCGTGCATGTATTTTAATTTAAAAAACCTAACTTAATACTAAATATCTTCAAGTAAGCCAGTAGTTGATTTTCCTGAGAAAAAAAAAACACTTTCCGCTGCTGTTGGCTCAAACCAGTGGTATCTCTTTGTCCACCCAATGAAAGATAAGAGTGTTCAGGAAACCTGTATGTAAACAGTCATTATTTTTGCTGATGGTGCTAGTGGTGCAGAAATTACACACTTCAGCTCTAATGTAACATAAAGCAAAGCCAGGCTTATAGTCAGCTTTATAGTAAACATGACCTTGGTGAAGAATTGCAGACATTCCACTATGTAGTGTGTATGTGTGTAATTTTCATGTTGAACAAAGGTCCAGAAGCAGCCTCACTCTGCAGGCAGATAAAACAGAAATGTTATAATCGAAACCAGAAATAATATGAATACTCTAAAAATACACGTGCGTCTTGTATGTGGAAGAAGAGAACACTCCAAATTCTCAGAACTGAAACTCTTGGCAAAGTAGACAATCAGTCTATTTTATCCTAAGGTGGTTGGAACTTGATCTGAGGGTGTCTCAAGAGTGCAATCTCTGTCTCGAATAACAAGTAGCATGTCTGTGCTCACTTTGCAGTCTTTTTGTCTACCAACCATCAATGCCCGGGAGGGAACTTGTCACGGACACCATCATTTATCTCAGGTGTTTCCCTTACTAAAGAAGCCGTATCACGTGTTACGTAAGGCTTACCTGTGGGAGACACTAAGCCCTCAATGAGTGCTGATGCAGGTGCTGGAACTCCGTAAGCTTTTGCGGCCTGAGCGAGGAGTAACGGACATAGCCTGAAGGCAGTAGGTGGTTTTCGGACGTAGCCCCTCAATCACAAGCTCCTTGGAGCAACTGTCTGTTTCATAAACTTCCTATTTGGGAAAGATGGGATTGGTGAAGGTTTAGCATACTGAATTTGAGGAGTTTGGAGTCATTTCTCATAATTACCGTAATTTTAGGGCATGGGCTGCCAGACAGTTATTTTAAAACATTTCGGAAAAACAACTGCCAAATGAAGTGCAAATTGCTCTTATGCATGTGACATTGTTTAAATCAAAAATTTCACATACGTTTACTATATACACATTGAATTTGTGCATTTATAAGTAAGGGTTTTCTTACCTCTTCTACATCATTGTGCATCAGGTATATTCTAAATGTCAGTTTCTGCAGTTTTGTCACTCGTATCCTAGAGCCTTTCTGTCCTCGCAGAGGTGTCCTCGGAGGTCTGATCTGAACTGAAATGATCCGTCCTGTCATGGTCACCTTTATCTGCGGTGGGCTGAAACTGGCTGTAATTTGGAGGAAGTTATTTGGTGAGAAGTTCCACAGGAAGAAAAAAAAAATCAAATTGTGCTGTTATGCCATCACAGTCACACTGTAATCTTTCTTCCTCTTTGATTGGCACATCTATTGAAAAATCAACCATATGTGGATGGAAGATCATTTCAAATGTAGACAAATGTGTTGAATTATAAGCTTTTCTGAAGGACAGTTATAATTAAAATGATGCAGTATACTCACTTTCCCACTGAGGGTAAAACCTGTGGCTAAGGAGCCATGATGAGAAGCCCTCAGAGGAGAAGGAACGGACCCTGGCATAGTACCATTCTCTGGGATCTGACGTCGCCTGGCTCAAGTCACACTCCAGCAACCGGATGCCTTGACAGTGCTCAGAATTAGTCCACTCTTTGTCTCCATATCTGAAATCAAGAGAAGTCACCAATATGAAACGTTGCGGATTCAGTTCGGATGTTTTGCCAATATTGGTAAGTTAATTTATGAAAATAATTTACGTTCTTCGACAAGAAAGTTGTGCACGCTTACATTTTATACTGAACAAAATATGTCAGGTTCTTGACAGCTTTTTGTGGATGTTTCCAGTGTAAGACATTTCTGAAGTCCAAAGAATGGAACTTTACTTCAAGGGGAGCCAAATCATCCTGCAGAGAGGGGCTGCCTTCAAGATAGCACAAATGAAACTTTACATGGAAATACTGCACGCTCATTGCTTATATGCAGGCTGCCAATGGTCAAGTAAAAAGCTGGAATTGAAGCTAAATAACTGTTAATTTAACAGATAATATTAAAAATATTAACATGGTGCCATCATCGAATTTCAGTGCGAGAAACAAGCTATTAAACTTACAGTCTGCCCAACAGAGAAGGATAATCGCAAAAAAAAGTGCCAGGCTTTGACGTCCAGTCAGGGCATACATGTTAACAGATTAAGGACATTCTGGTGGTTTCACTCTGAGACCTTTTAAACTGTACGAGTTTCCTGTTTTTTGATTGCGTCACAGGTTCAAAATCTCAAAAAAGAATTCATTACTCTTACTTCAAGAAAGTTTTTACACACAATTTAACTTAGTTTATTATAAACAAACAAACAAATAAATATGTTTGTTTAGTTGGGTCCACACAATTTAACTGGTTTATGCCAAATTAATTTAATGTAGTAGGTACAACTTATTATTATGTTTTTTGATAAATATGTTTGTTTAGTTGGGTCCACACAATTTAACTGGTTTAGGCCAAATTAATTTAATGTAGTAGGTACAACTTATTATTATGTTTTTTTTTTTAAAAACGACTTAAGTGGGATTTTTTAATAGTAATTAAAAAAATGTATATTAATTTACTGAAGTTTAATTAATTTTCTTATTTTTAAACAAGCAGTTGTGTACATCATTATGCACAATACATATAATGAACAAACGAGAGAAGACTAGTATCACTGACACTAGAATAGCTATTATTCATTGAGTGCCCACAGCACTGGCGACACTTTTCTGCATGGTAACCACACAATTCAAAAACACTGCAGAACCTCCTCTAAATGTCCAACATAACTGAACATTAAACACTAACATTTCTTTCCCTTTGCTGAGTAAGACTTAAATTTACTCTCCTAATGCAGCCCCTTGCAAAGCATGATAAGAACCACAGATCTACTGCCCAGATAGTTGTCTACAAAAATGATTTGTGTAGGTTTAACACAAATTAATTAATTAAACTTCAATTTTAAATATAGTAAGTACACAACAAAATTAAGTTGGCACAAAATGTTCAAAAATCATGTTACTCAATTTAATTAATTAAACTGAACTATCGTTTTTTTGAGTGAAGAAAGGGCAACCCTGCCCTTGGGTGGTCCTGTACAGTATATTGTTGCATTATTTTACTTGAATAATGATGTCTAAATGAATATCAATTTTTAATTACATTCAGCATTAGATGTTAAATCCCTTTATGTCCTAAGTGATCAAATATGTTTAATGGTGATCCAAAACCACAACAATAGACTCATAAAACCCTTGAAGAAACGCTTTTTTCCCCGCACTTTGTTTTAAATAGTTCCTCTGTAAGATATGGACATCATGCAGAAGTCATATGAAGTCAGGGAATACGTCTCTCACACTCACTAACCACAGAACGCATGATGACTGCACGGAAACAAAAAGAGTGCTTTTATCTTATGCTTGAGACGTACGTCTGTTCTTTCAAATATACACCAGCCAGACGTCTGCTTCATTCACAGGAAAGAAGCAGAGGTCTGAACAGGAAAGAGAAATGCATGTACTATAAATTTTAATTAGCTGTGATACCAAGGCAAGATCAGTTGTTTCCTACATGAATTTTGGAAATGGTGTAACCACATTTCCTCTTTAATGTGTGGTTTGAAATGTATCTACCTGCTTGTGTAACCCTGCTTAGACTCTGACCTTTCACGTTGTTCCCCAACCTTTTTTTTTTTCACGTTTTCACTTCACTTTTATTGTTCAAAAGGGCATTTACATATCTGATATGATGAACAATGTCACGTATTACCAGCTAAATGCCACGCTTTCTACCTGTTGTACCATTTTGTCATGGAGGGTTTTTAATTTCCACTGAAATAAGAACATATGTGACTCTAACATCTTTAACAGGAACAATAACAGTTTGACAGTGGAAAATGATATAAATTGGTATGTAATTCCATACATACCACTCACAACTTCTGTTTATCCAAATGTAGGTCACTAGCATGCAATATGATGATTTTATACCCTTATGTAAAAGTAGTACATTTTAGCATACTTTTAGAAAGAGTATACTTTAAAAAATCACATCTTTATGCAATTTCATAATTAACATCTATTGTCTTTGAAATATAGTTAAAGTGTAGTGCCGAAGTATACTAACAACCAGTAGACTAAGATATAATGTAATTTCTATTCTATTCCAATTTTATATATTTGCATTTATTTAATTTTAAATATAATATAAAAAACACTACAGTTAAAATTATAATCAAGTACTTTACATGTGCTTTAGTATGTTAGTCACCAAATCAAAAATATGTGAACAACTTTAAAGCATGACAAAATATTATTAAACAATCATTATAAAATATGATATTTGTGGTAACACATTACAATAAGGTTCCGTTTGATAACTCTATTTAATGCATTAAATAATATTAACTAGCAATGAGCCATGTTAGTTTATGTTAACTAATGTAGTTAACTAATGTTAACAAATGGAACCTTATTGTTACCAAATGTACTTTAAATTCATAACTTTCAATTTGACAATATTACAAAGCACACTTTTAAAAGTGTACTTAAATGTGTTACAATGTCGAAAAAGTGTACTCTCTTGAAGTAAACTTAAGTGGCCTTTAATTTTATGACTAAATTATCTGCAAGTAGTTTTTCAAAAACATACTTTTAAGAATTGAATAACACTTCTTTTTCACAAGTGTGAAGAAATAATGAAAGTTTAATAACTGTTTATATTATTTGCATTTAGCTAGTAACTGATCAACAGAATACAAATATAATAAGATAGTATACACCTTCCTTTATGATGCTATGTACAGTCATGGCCTAAAGTTTTGGCAGTGACATCAATTTTGTGTTTTGCAAAAAAGTTTGCTGTTTAAGCTGTTGTGGTGTTAATTCACATTGTTTCTAGATTATTGTGTAGAGTGATCAGATGCATTTTAAATAATTGCTAAAAGCTTCACTGGCCAAAAAATTAACTTTTCACAAAAAAAGCAAATTTCACTGTTCATTATATACACTATAAACACTTTAAAGGAGACAGACATGTAGATGTTTGTGAAAGATGTTTTCTATGTTTTGGAGGGATGATTATTTTCAAATCGTACCCTATTTATTGCATCAAAATTTGTTAATACTTTACTAGCCTATATTTAAGGGTGGATAATTTTATCAGTTGTTTATTGCAACAATACATAATTACAATAACTTTGTCTAGTGCTCTTATGAAAGTTTATAGCATGATTTGTGAAAATGTAACTATACTGAATAGCATAGCATAGACTTCTTCATGGCTAGTTTTTGCGTATTTCATTTCATTCTGTAACCTACTTGTTCTACAGATCTTTGTGCACTAGTGTTAAATGCTACTGTTTTTGACAGCGTTGATTACATTTATGACAGATAATATCATGATCATTTTTGCGTTTCCCGTACCGAATGTCGTATAGACTTGATCGGTGTCGCGTCATAGCTGTGTGGGCGGAGTCGGCGTGACGGGAAACGCTCTCGGTTACTCACGTAACCTCGGTTCCCTCTCATAGGCTCACTTCGATGCTGCGATGACGTAATCGCTTTGGGAACACCTTCGGTGTGACGAATGTCTGAAGCCCTTATACCATCACACCAATTCATTGGCCAAATAGCGCTTAGCACCGCCCCCAACGCGCACGTAGGTGAGCTATATCAGCGTGCTGTGCGCTATTTCATCAGATTTCATTTCCTTTGTGTTCTTAGCTATTTTCCTTCAAAAGAGCATTTTACTCCTCTTCAGCGGACACGATGAGCTACAGGAGATGCTTCGAGCCGTGTGACAGGTTTATCGCAGGAGGAGACTCTTATGACAGGTGCGTGCAATGTTTGGGCCTACAACACGCTCAAGCGGCGCTTAGTGGCCTTTCTGATTGTCGACACTGTGATAGCCTGCGGCTAAAAGTATTGCGCTCGAGGCCTTCTCGAATAAAGTAGGCCTCGCGTCTAACCCCCGCTATCCCGTATCTGCGGTTGCCGAGGCGCCGCACGAGACAGTTGCTTGGGGTGATGCATGCGAGCCAAGGCTCTTAGAGGGTGAGTCAACGGAGTTTTCTACTTTTCTTTCGCTCTCTCCAGGCCATGTGCAAGCGCTCAAAGAACGCTACGGGGATCCCGTTGTCTTTGTCAACGATGATTTGCGGCCTATCCCGGAAGCTCGTGATGCGATGTCTTTCGGTTGTATACCGTATGACGAAGACGTGCTGTCCACAACGGCCTCAGATTCGGAGGACTTATTGGGTGAAGTGTGCAGTTCTCTCCCTCCGAGTGGACAGGAGAAACGTACCTCCCCGTCTTACAGCGAACTGTTAGACGTTGTAACGCGCGCTGTGGATAAGCTGGGGTTAGAGTGGGATAGCGAGCCGGCGAAAAATCAGGCCCAGTCGAAACCGGACGACCGATTTTTGTCTAGCCGCACTCCGTCTCAGCCCCGTAGGTCTCTCCCTTTCTTCCAAGACCTCCACCACGAGGTTTCGAGGTCTTGGAAACAACCTTTTTCGGCACGTATTACTAATCCCGCTGGAGCTGATTTCGCCACGGTTTCTAAAATGGCGGAACACGGCTATGCGGCAATGCCGGCCGTAGAAGAGACTCTCGCTGCACATCTCGCGCCGAACTCTGCTCCGTCTTGGAAGTCATGCCCCCTGTTGCCATCCAAGCCGTGTAGGATTACGTCCGCTTTAGTCTGAAAATCTTACATGGCCGCTGGACAGGCCGCGGCTACACTCCATTCTATGGGTGTACTCCAGGCTTATCAAGCAGATGTGCTTAAGGAGCTGGACGAGGGAGAGGGCCTGACCCCAGAGGCTGTTAAAGAGCTCAGGCGAGCTACTGACTTGGCGCTTAGGGCTGTCAAGCACACGGCTCGGGCAGTGGGCAGGTCCAAGGCAGGTTTAGTGTCAGTTGAGCGCCACCTTTAGCTCACTCTCACTGACATTAAGGAAAAGGACAGGACTTTTCTTTTGGACGCCCCCATTTCTAGTGATGGTCTGTTCGGGGATTCAGTCATGACTCTCGTGGAGAAGTTTCGAGCAGCGAAACAGCAGTCCGCCGCGTTTCGTCAGCTCATCCCGCACAGGGCTAGGGAAGTAGAGCGTCAGCCACCTGCGGCTCGTTCACGCTCGTCCTCTTTGCAGCACCCTCGCGAGGTCCAGCGGCATGAGCTGTCGCCTAAGTTACCCCCTCGTAAGGACTGGGGTCCTAGGTCTCGCCCACCTGCTCACCCATGGCAACGCAAGCGGATTGACCTGAGTTCGACGGCCAAAACCTCTCGTTCTCAGGCTCCTAATAGCAGTTCCTGATTCCTCTGCTCGTCTTCGGAGGCCAGGCCCTCCTTTAGAGAGTGTGGACGAACCGCACAAGCGTATTCGCCTCTCTCGTTGTGGCCTCCCGGCTCAGATCTTGACGGTCCCACCGCATACTTCGCCTCGGGCAGTTTTAGGTCGAGTCCTTATGATGAGCCCCCCCTCAGATACTATTGGGCCGCGTGGAGACGCCTGCCCGACGTCTCACAATGGGTACTACGCACCGTTCGACACGGTTACACCATCCAATTTCGGAAAGGGACACCTCCTTTCAGCGGGGTTCTTCCTACGACGGTATGTCCTGGGGAGGCCTCAATTTTAAGCCAGAAGAGTCCAAGGGTCATGCGAGCATGGCCCGTTTATGACGGTCTTCAAAGCTCTCACTCTTGGGGTGGTGGGCAGGCCCGACAGGACATTTGGACATCTTCCTGTTATAGAATTTCCCGCCACTCAGGTGCTTTGGGGCCCTATACAGGAAAATCAGGTGAATATTTCAAACGTAGAACGACTAAAACCCCTAACAGACTATTGGGCCGCATGGAGACGCCTGCCCGACGTCTCACAATGGGTACTACGCACCGTTCGACACGGTTACACCATCCAATTTCGGAAAGGGACACCTCCTTTCAGCGGGGTTCTTCCTACGACGGTATGTCCTGGGGAGGCCTCAATTTTAAGCCAGAAGATCGTGTCACTCCTAGAGAAAGGGGCTATAGAGGAGATACCCCCCACTCAGATGGCGTCAGGCTTCTACAGCCGGTATATTGTTGTGCCCAAAAAAGATGGTGGTTTATGTCCGATTTTGGACTTGCGTCGTCTAAATCTTGTGCTCAGAGTGAGCAAGTTCAAGATGCTAACGGTGAAGTCCATTCTGTCTCAGGTCCAATCCGAACAT
>NW_015557064.1:482914-484047 GCF_001515605.1 Sinocyclocheilus anshuiensis | reverse complement strand
AATTGGCTAATATTAGCTCAATCTCAGGATCAGGCACGGACACATCGAGATCTGGTACTTGATCATCTGAGGAGCCTAGGGTTACGGACGAACCTACAAAAGAGTGTCCTGCTGCCGTGTCAGCAAACGACCTTTTTGGGGGTGGGCTTGGACTCTTGCACGATGCGGGCACGACTGTCTCCCACATGTGTACAGTCAATACAGACCTGTCTAGGTCAGTTCAAGACAGGGCGCCTAGTACACGTAGGCTTGTGTCTCAGACTGTTGGGACTGATGGCAGCAGCGTCCCCTGTAGTTCAGTTGGGCCTGCTCCACATGCGACCATTTCAGTGGTGGACCAAGAGCCAGAACATTTCACCTCATTGTCACCCGCTTCGCAGAATTACGGTGACACGCAAGGGCTTTCGTGCTCTAAGCTAGTGGATGAGACCCCAGTTCCGTCAGTTCAAGACAGGGCACCTAGTACACGTAGGCTTGTGTCTCAGACTGTTGGGTCTGATGGCGGCGGCGTCCCCTGTATTTCAGTTGGGCCTGCTCCACATGCAACCGTTTCAGTGGTGGACCAAGAGCCAGAACATTTCACCTCATTGTCATCCGCTTTGCAGAATTACGGTGGCACGCAAGGGCTTTCGTGCTCTAAGCCCGTGGATTAGACCCCAGTTCCTTCAAGAAGGAGTCCAGATGGGGACGTTGTGTCGCCGCAAGATGATCACTACGGACGCGTCCCTTACGGGCTGGGGAGCGGTCCATCAAGGATGTCAAGTCTGTGGAGTCTGGACAGAGGTACATCGTGGCTGGCACATAAATCGTTTGGAGATGCTAGCAGTCTTCCTTGCTCTCAAACAGATTTTACCCCAGTTAAGGGGTTGTCACGTGTTAGTCAGGACGGACAACACGACGGTTGTTTCGTACCTCAATCGTCAAGGAGGATTACATTCCCGCCCCCTGTGCAGGCTGGCGAGGCGTGTTCTTCTTTGGGCTCAGACAAAGCTCCTGTCGATCAGAGCAGTCCATATCCCAGGTCGCCTGAACTCAGGAGCGGACCTGCTCTCGAGACAGAGTCTGGAGGATGGGGAGTGGAGATTGCACCCCCAGGTGGTGGATCTCATATGGCAGAGGTTTGGCCGAGCGAA
>NW_015557064.1:478212-481254 GCF_001515605.1 Sinocyclocheilus anshuiensis | reverse complement strand
CCTGTCCCGGGTCACCTGAACTCAGGAGCAGACTTGCTCTCGATACAGAAGCTGGAGGACGGGGAATGGAGACTTCACCCTCAAGTGGTGGATCTCGTATGGCAGAGGTTCGAACAAGCGGAAGTGGATCGGTTTGCTTTGAGCATGACTACGCACTGCCCGCTCTGGTTTTCCCTGTCTCCCCCGTCACCTCTAGGTCTGGATGCTCTGACCCACAAATGGCCCAGGACCAATCTTTATGCTTTTCCCCCAATCCGGTTGCTCCCAGTAGTTCTGTTCAGAGTACGATCAGACAGAGTGGAGCACTTGCTGCTGGTGGCCCCGTGGTGGCCCACTCAGTCGTGGTTCTCAGACCTGGTCAGTCTGCTAGCTGGCCCTCCATGGGAGGTTCCCTGTAGTTCAGTTGGGCCTGCTCCACATGCGACCATTTCAGTGGTGGACCAAGAGCCAGAACATTTCACCTCATTGTCACCCAATTACGGTGATTACGGTGACACGCAAGGGCTTTCGTGCTCTAAGCTAGTGGATGAGACCCCAGTTCCTTGTCCAGATGGTCCAGATGGGGACGTTGTGTCGCCGCAAGATGATCACTACGGACGCGTCCCTTACGGGCTGGGGAGCGGTCCATCAAGGATGTCAAGTCTGTGGAGTCTGGACAGAGGTACATCGTGGCTGGCACATAAATCGTTTGGAGATGCTAGCAGTCTTCCTTGCTCTCAAACAGATTTTACCCCAGTTAAGGGGTTGTCACGTGTTAGTCAGGACGGACAACACGACGGTTGTTTCGTACCTCAATCGTCAAGGAGGATTACATTCCCGCCCCCTGTGCAGGCTGGCGAGGCGTGTTCTTCTTTGGGCTCAGACAAAGCTCCTGTCGATCAGAGCAGTCCATGTCCCAGGTCGCCTGAACTCAGGAGCGGACCTGCTCTCGAGACAGAGTCTGGAGGATGGGGAGTGGAGATTGCACCCCCAGGTGGTGGATCTCATATGGCAGAGGTTTGGCCGAGCGAAAGTGGACTTGTTTGCTTTGAGCATGACTACGCACTGCCCGCTTTGGTTTTCCCTGTCTCCCCCGTCGCCTCTAGGTCTGAATGCTTTGGCCCACAAATGGCCCAGGACCAATCTTTATACTTTTCCCACAATCCGGTTGCTCCCAGTAGTTCTGTTCAGAGTACGATCAGACACAGTGGAGCACTTGTTCTCGGACCTGGTCAGTATGCTAGCCGGCCCTCCATGGGAGGTTCCCCTCAGACACGATCTGTTGACACAAGCTCGGGGCATGATTTGGCATCCTCGACCGGAATTATGGAGGTTATGGGTGTGGCCCCTGAGCGGAGTACGCTAATGTGTTCCGGTGTCTCGGCCGAGATTACCGACACTACTATAAATTCTAGGGCTCCCTCCATGAGACACTTATATGCTTTCAAGTGGAGACTTTTTGCCTTTTGGTGTAGACAGCGCATTCTGGATCCAGTCCATTGCCCCATCGGTTCAGTACTGGAGTTTCTTCAAAGTCGTTTTTCTGAGGGAGTTACCCCCGCCACTCTTAAGGTGTACGTGGCGGCCATATCTGCGAGGCATGCACTCGTGGGAGGTGTTTCGGTTGGTCGCCACCCCCTGGTCTCCCGTTTTATGCGGGGTTCGAGATGGCTTAGGCCTTTCCGCCCAGCACGAGTTCCTTCTTGGGACTTATCGATTGTTTTGGAGGGCCTGACAGGCCATCCTTTTGAACCGTTGGAGTCTGTACCAGAGAAGCTCTTGACCCTCAAGACGGTTCTTTTGGTGGCTTTATCCTCCCTTAAGAGGGTAGGGGATCTGCAGGCTCTCTCCATCAGTCCTTCGTGTATGGACTTTGCCCCAGGGCTGGTTAAAGTCTTTTTGCGAGCTAGGCCTTATTATGTTCCTAAGGTCGCTTCGACTCCGTTTCGCTTTCAGCAAGTGGTCTTAGAGGCTTTTTCCCCAGCTGATCTCAGGTTAGCCTGAGTCTCTGCCCAGTAAGGGCACCAGTTGTTTGTGTGTTTTGGTGGTAAGAGCAGAGGTTCTGCTGTCACTAAACAGCAGATGTCACACTGGATAGTGGAGGCTATCTCTTTGGCCTATGAGGCTCGTGGCTTGACTTCGCCTTTAGGGGTGCGTGTTCATTCTACAAGAGCAGTGGCTTCTTCTCAGGCCTTCTTCAAAGGGTACTCGATGGAAGATGTTTGGGCACCTTCATCAAGTTTTACAGTCTGGACGTGAGGTTGGCTCCTGGCTCCCGGGTCTTATCCACTTGAGTAGATGCTTTCCTTGGTCTTTCAGCTATCTAAAGGTACGTCAGGCTTTATGGTATAGCATTCCCAAAGCGATGACGTCATCACAGCATCGAAGTGAGCCTATGAGAGGGAACATATCGGTTACGTATGTAACCTTGGTTCCCTGAATAGGGGACGAGATGCTGCGATGCGGGCCGTTCGTACCTTTGATAGCGCTTCCTTCGTAAACCAGTGGAAATCTGATAAAATAGTGCGCAGCACGCTGATATAGCTCACCTACGTGCGCATTGGGGGTGGTGCTAAGCGCTATTTGGCCAATGAATTGGCGTGACGGATCAAGTATGGGTCTCTGCTAGTACAATAAGGGGTGTTTCTCAATTATTGGGCATTTTCAAACTGGGATAGGTGTTCCCTTTCGATTTGTTCACTTCGACATTGCATTACTATGCTTATGGGGAAACCCTTCCTCCAAATACTACTGAAGCCTTATTGAATCATGCCAGTGAAACTGGCCAATGGCGTTCAAGCACGCGAAATATGAGGGGCTCCCACTCTATATAAAGCAGCGCTTGTACGTCATGTATTCAGAATCTTGACTGAAGCAACTCGGCATTCTAAGATCCTGAGCTAGGTGACACGTAGTGCTGGGCGGTATACCCCCTGATAGCACACATACATCTCGGAGATGTCTATTTGATGTCTGCATTTACATCGGCAAGACGTATTTTTTAGAGTGTTTGCTCATCTGCAATACGTCTATAGGACGTTTCCTTTTAGATGTCAAATAGAC
>NW_015557064.1:448093-474762 GCF_001515605.1 Sinocyclocheilus anshuiensis | reverse complement strand
AGAGTATGATGGTGATCATGTCCTAAAGACGTGATGAACAATATCATAACAATGTGATAAGCTGATAGGGACATCATTAAATTAGTGTTACGTCAATACAGGGGTGTATACGACCTAGTCGAAACCACTGAGGCAAGCAGCTCAGATCATAACTGAGGCTGAGTAGGCGCGTGCGCTGCTCGCACTGACAGCACATGTGAGGCAAGCGACGACACATCTAGGTTATAAAACCTCGCGAAAGTGCTGGGTGACGACCAGCCTGCCGCCATGCAAATGTCCTGAATATATATGCCATTTGCCCAGGTCCACGAGGACGCGAGTCCGCGGGTTGAGTGGGCCCGAACCTCTATAGGACATTTCACGCCCTTAGAGCCATAAGCCAAAGCAATTGCGTCGACGATCCAGTGTGACAGCCTTTGCTTGGACACAGGCAGGCCTTTTGTGCGCCCTCCAAAGCATACAAATAGCTGGTTCGAGAGCCTGAACTGTCTACAGCGCTCGGTATAAATGCGTACCACACGTACAGGGCACAGCAAAAGTGTATTAAGAGGCTCCAGCCCGGCCAGTGTTTCGGGACGGAAAACAGATAGTGTTATGACCTGCGCTTTAAATGGATTCGAAAGCACTTTAGGCACATAACCCTTCCTAGGCTTTAAGTTGAGTCTGCAATCACCTGGCCCGAACTCAATACACGAGTCGTCAACTGACAGTGCCTGCAGGTCCCCAACAGAGGCCAGCACGAGCAGGAGCGCTGTCTTGAGAGAGAGCGAATGCAAGCTTGCTGATTGTATGGGCTCGCAAGCTCGCTGATTGTATGGGCTCGAACGGGCTTTATTTATTTTTTTGCTCTTGAAGGAAGGCCAGACTGGGGCTACCAGCATCTCCACCAGTTCTGGGAACCACGGCTGATTGGGCCATTTCGGTGCCACTGACAGAACAGATTCCCTTTCCTCTCTGATTTTGCAAAGCACGCGAGGCAGAAGTTTCACTGGAGGAAAAGCATACTTGCGTACTTTCGGCCAGCTGTGAGCTAGTGCATCCACTCCCAGGGGAGAGTGTGTCAGTGAATAAAACAGCTCCACTGATGCGAAGAGATCCACCTCCGCCCTGCCGAATACACTCCAAATCATATTGACTGTCAAAGGGTGTATTCTCCGTTCCCCGTGGATTACCCCGCCCCTCGACAGTAAATCCGCGCCGTGAAGGCTGGTCTGCCGTCGCATACGGCTCCCCAGCCCGTGCTCGATGCATCTGTTGTAACAGTCTTTCTCCTGATCACTTGGCCAATAAGAACACCCCGGCGATACAGAGTCATATCGCGCCAAGGGGTCAGCGCATCCCAGCAGTCGCGTGTCACTTTGATGTGCATGGTGCCCGTGCACCATGTGCTCTGTGGCACCCGGCCCTTTAGCCAGAGCTGAAGCGGTCGCATATGTAAGAGCCCTAGTTTGCACACTGTCGAGGTGGCAGCCATCTGGCCGCTGATTGCATGGGCTCGAACGGGGGTACTGTAAGAGCGTCAAGCACAAGCGCCAAGTCCCAAGTGGGGAGAGTGCCCTAACTTGAAGACTGCAAGAGAGCTGATCAGTTTTTGTGAGCGCTCCTCCGACAGACACGCTCGCATATTGATTGAATACAGCTCCACTCCTAAAAAGGAGATGTTCTGGCTCGGTACCAGCATGCTCTTTTGCATATTCACAGTCAGCCCTAAGCTCTGAAGATGAGCGAGGAGTCTGTGCTTGTCGGTGAGCAGCGCGCTCTCTGATTGGGCTAAGACTAGCCAATCGTCGAGTTAGTTCAAGATGCGCATTCCGAGAGAGAGCGGCATCCATGCATTTCGTAAACGTACGAAGGGCCAGGGATAAACCGAAGGGTAGGACTGTGAAATGGTACGCTATCCCTTCGGATGTAAATCTCAGGAAACGCCTGTGGCGAGGGGCTACCTGAACGTGAAAATAAGCATCCTCTAAATCCACAGAGATAAACCAATCTCTCGGTCTGATGTGTGAGAGGATTTGTCTCAGCGTAATCATTGTGAGCGAGTGCTTTGAACGCGCGATTCAGCGGTCTCAGGTCCAAGATTGGGCGGAGTCCGCCATCTTTGGTACCAGAAAATAGCGACTGTAGAAGCCGCTCTCGCGGTCTGCTAGGGGCACTGTCTCTACAGTGCGTTTTGCGAGGAGGTTGTGTATTTCCTCTCGCAGAACTGAGGCATTCTGCTCCCATACAGTGGACATTAACACACCGTTGAAACGGGGTGGCCTGCGGAAGAACTGAAGTGTAGCCGTTCTTTATTGATTTCATAACCCACTCTGATACCCCTGGCAGTGCCTGCCACGCTTCTGTGAACTGTGACAGTGGGCGAGGCGGACTGCACACCGTGAAGGATAACTCGCCGTTGGGGGGGCGGGGAGTTTAATACCACACGAGTGTGAGAGTGAGTGATGAGGGGGAGGGGAGTGAGAGGAGAATTGCTTTGATATTGAGGTTAGTTTTGTATGTTTTTCGACTTTATTGCACTGCATAGTGGAACAGTCAAAACACAAACATGACAATTGCTCTCGCCGCCCTCAACAGGCAGGGGGGCGTGGTGAACAGACTTTTTCAGTTGCTCGTCTTCGGCGCTGGGTGTAGATTTCCTCCTCCGAGAGACAGCATCAGGAATGCAGCTTTGATTCCGGTGCCGGTGGCCTGCCGTCTCTGTCAGGGCGGGGTCTCTGGCCCTTCGAGCCTTGACCGCGCTTCGGCCAAGGCTGTCTTGGTCTCACCGCCGGCTCATGTTCGCGCTGAACAGCAGCAGAAGAGGCGTGCGGTCTTCTCGCGCACTGCGCTGGGGAGGAGCAGGAACGCGCAGGAGGGCCGTTTTTCCGAGTCCTTTAACACTGTCAGAGTAAGCCACAGGTGACGATCTAGCTCTACAAGATTCCCCATGTTGCGGCCGATCGTTCGAGCTGTCACCTTCGTCGCTCTGAGGGCCAGATCCGTGGCGCGTCGGAGCTCTTTGAACACTTCAGGGTCCGTCCCGTCCTCACCCAGAAACTTGAGCAGCTTGGCCTGATACACCTGGAGTATCGCCATCACGTGCAGTGCTGAAGTTGCTTGGCCCGCCGCGGAGAAAGCCTTGCCGGCGAAGTTTGCGGCCTTGTGGCCATCAGAGAGTTTGATTGGCTCTGCGCAGGAGAGGCAATCGCAAGTCATCCTTGTTTCCGAAGCTCACCGGAACACAGCAGGGGAAGAGAAGGCGTGTCCGCTGCAGCGTGTAGATCACGGTGAGTAGTCTTGCTGATAGGCTTCTTGCTTCTCGTGGCTGAAGAAAAAGATTCTGAATAGATGACGTACAAGCGCTGCTTTATATAGAGTGGGAGCCCCTCATATTTCGTGCGCTTGAACGCCATTGGCCAGTTCCACTGGCGTGATTCAGTAAGGCTTCAGTAGTATTTGGAGGAAAGGGTAATTCCCATAGCAATGTAGAGTGACCGAATCGAAAGGGAACAGTCCTTTCCCCCTCATTGGAAAAGCATGGTGTTGACTCAAATCATTTCTGCCACTCGACAGAGCAACATACTTACAAAAACTAAGCCGTATTGGGTCGGACTGTCCATACGTTATTTGTGACTGGACAAACGACCCAACGGAATGGCCAGAGGTGTTGTTTCCCGACATTTTTGTTACCTGATTGAGTCTATAGGCAAGAGACAGCTGACGGCTTGTGAAAGTAAACATTTGTCGTTTTGTTTTGCTTAATTTTAATAAAGTGATAAAGACTTGAGTAAAAGCCTGTCGTACTTTTTTATTGATATATTAAAAAGAATATTAACATTGACAAAACAGATAACATTAAGGTCCACTGAAGCGCCTTGAAATGTGCAGCGTTATTCTATGTGGTGTGTGCTGTAAGTATAGCCTAATCATTTTCACAAATACATGCCGTAAAATAAAAAGATATAAAATAACATGAAAATATCCCTTACGAAAATTAACCGTGGTTACAACCAAAAAACATGGTTACTATAGTTAAACCATGGTAAAAACAACGTTTTGCTACACTAACCATAGTTTAACCATGGTATTTGTAGTAAAACTGTGGTTATAGGCTACAATTGGTAATAAAAACTCCCAAAAAAACATGGCTGGCCTACTATACTTTTACTATAGTAATATCATTGCTAATTTTCGTAAGGGATTGTGTATAATAATATGAATATCAGGGTCCGGGGCCTGCTTCCGACTGTTTGGGACATCTGGAAAATCGATTGTTCGAAGAAGAAAAGGTGAACGCTACCATGAGTCCTGTGTTGTACCAACAGTGAAGCATCCTGAGACCATCCATGTGTGGGGTTGCTTTTCAACCAAGGGAGTGGGCTCTCATAATTCTGCCCAAAAACACTGCCATTAATAAAGAATGGTATCAAAATGTCCTGCAAGGGCGACTTCTAACAACAATCCATGAGCAATTTGGTGATGATCCGTGCATTTTCCAGCATGATGGAGCACCATGTCACAAAGCAAGAGAAAGAAGTAGTTCGAAGATCATTACATTGAAATTTTGGATCCGTGGCCAGGCAACTCCCCGGATCTCAATCCCATAGAGAACCTGTGGTCAGTACTCAAAAGGCGAGTGGACAAGCAGAAGCCCACAAATTGCGATCAACTCCGAGAACTAATAAGGCAAGAATGGATCACCATCAGTCAGGATTTGTCCCAGAAGCTAATATCCAGCATGCCAGAGCGAATTGCAGAGGTTAAGAAGAACAAGGGTCAACACTGTAAATATTGACTCATTATATATATTTTTTGCCAATAAAAGCCTTTAAAACTTATGATATGCGTATCATTGTTTTTCAATATACCATAGAAACATGTGGGAAAATAATCTACAAATACTGAAGCAGCAAACTTTGAAAAAACACAAAATGTGTCACTGCCAAAACTTTTGGCCATGACTGTACATACAGCAAGATTAGGATAACATTTGCCCTCAAATCTCAGGTGACTTTCAGCTCTTTTGTGTGTCCACCATGTGCTCATTGACTGGGAGTCTAAAGGCCTCAAGATGGGAAGGGTCAAGTCTACTTTTGTTGGTCTATTAAAATACCTTTGACCCAGTTGCCATGGTTTCATTATCATTCCCTATAGCTGTTCAGACAATACCTGCCCCACGCTGTTGTTCACGCCATTTCCCTCCATCTGATTTACCCCCCTCTCTTGTGAGGTCTGTGCACTCGCGGTGAGCAGTTTTCCCTTGACATCAATTCCCAGAAAGAACAAAGGCAATGTCTGCTCACCTTTAGTGAAAGAATCTCAAAAAATGATTTGTGCACTGCCTGTGAGTCACTGCATTCTGAAAAAGTACAGAAATGATCGCACAGCCAAGAAAAAAAAAATCGTAGTTTGTATGATTTATTTCTTCAGGAGATGAACAATAGAAAGAGCTCAAGATATTCATCCCTTTCTTTCTGATTGGTGTTTGCTTTTGTCACTGGATGCGTTCAGTGTCATGTGTTCTGTGACTTCCCAAATCCATTAATTCAGAAATGCAAGTTCACAAAGTTCATTGAGCCAACAGATAATTACATGGCCCAAATTAAAGCAAACTGGTTAATATTTGATTAACTTTCCGAAGATCATTACATTGAAATTTTGGATCCGTGGCCACGCAACTCCCCGGATCTCAATCCCATAGAGAACCTGTGGTCAGTACTCAAAAGGCGAGTGGACAAGCAGAAGCCCACAAATTGCGATCAACTCCGAGAACTAATAAGGCAAACTTTAAGACTTTTACTCGAGTAATATTCTAAACGGTGACTTCAACTTCTACCAAAGTCATTTTCTGGTAAGATATCTGTACTTTTACTTGAGTATAGCTTTCAGGTACTATCATTGTTTTTCAGTATACCATAGAAACATGTGGGAAAATAATCTACAAATACTGAAGCAGCAAACTTTGAAAAAACACAAAATGTGTCACTGCCAAAACTTTTGGCCATGACTGTACATACAGCAAGATTAGGATAACATTTGCCCTCAAATCTCAGGTGACTTTCAGCTCTTTTGTGTGTCCACCATGTGCTCATTGACTGGGAGTCTAAAGGCCTCAAGATGGGAAGGGTCAAGTCTACTTTTGTTGGTCTATTAAAATACCTTTGACCCAGTTGCCATGGTTTCATTATCATTCCCTATAGCTGTTCAGACAATACCTGCCCCACGCTGTTGTTCACGCCATTTCCCTCCATCTGATTTACCCCCCTCTCTTGTGAGGTCTGTGCACTCGCGGTGAGCAGTTTTCCCTTGACATCAATTCCCAGAAAGAACAAAGGCAATGTCTGCTCACCTTTAGTGAAAGAATCTCAAAAAATGATTTGTGCACTGCCTGTGAGTCACTGCATTCTGAAAAAGTACAGAAATGATCGCACAGCCAAGAAAAAAAAAATCGTAGTTTGTATGATTTATTTCTTCAGGAGATGAACAATAGAAAGAGCTCAAGATATTCATCCCTTTCTTTCTGATTGGTGTTTGCTTTTGTCACTGGATGCGTTCAGTGTCATGTGTTCTGTGACTTCCCAAATCCATTAATTCAGAAATGCAAGTTCACAAAGTTCATTGAGCCAACAGATAATTACATGGCCCAAATTAAAGCAAACTGGTTAATATTTGATTAACTTTCAAAAGGTACTAATTTTGACCAATTTGATGCTAAGATGTACTAATATGCACCTTTTTGAGAGTGTAAGCACATCTCTTTATTTGTATTAATTTATCAACCATCACTTGAGGAATAATGTATGTAGGAACAATGAGTAGAAGCCATTTTTAAATAATTGTTTCTGTGCGGTATATTTGTATCTTTGCATAATATCCCTTCTTTTTAAAAGGCATGTTCTATTTCCCCCCATTAATGATGAATGTGCAGAAAATCAAATAGCTTTAGCTAGTTGTACTTGACATTTAGATATTTTTTTTTTGTGCTCGAACTTCCTTGTTCTTTGCCCTTTCTCACTGGATGACAGACAGAGGTGTAAAAATACTGACAAACTGAATGCAAAGTGAAAGAATGCATATTGTTTCAAAATTATCTAGCCAAAACATACTTGAATGCAGGTCTGGAATAGTGCTATAGGACCAGATATTAAACTAAAACCTATTACCAGAAATTGCATTTTAATTTCAGAAGAAGCTGGTTTTGTAGTTAAGATTTGAGATACAGACTGATTATTGACTATGTTCCCACTTGAGTCAAGTTTGTCCATCTTCAACAAAGTCTGTAATTAAAATATATTACTTTAGGCCAGATTGTGTTGTGATGAATGATGAATGATGAATGATGAATGATGAATGATGAATGACCTGTTGTGTCCAGATTCAGTTTACAACTGAATTGATGTCATTGGCTGGAGAAGTTCAGCCAAGTGTAATTTGATCAGATTATTAGCTTAGTAAAAGAGAAAGATTCTAGTCATGATGACCAGCAAGAACCATTTCCATTGTGAAATGGAAATGTAACTAAGTATACATGATTCAGTTTCACTAGAACTCAAGTAAGTACTTAAATTTCTTAAATAATACTTAAGTATAAGGAAGTACAATTACAAAGTATTTACACCTCTGCTGTTCAGTCTTATTTGGAAAAACACCTACTTCTGTTTTAAGTTTGGAGAGAAATGTAAGACTTTTATTTAGCAAGGATGCATTAAATTGATCAAACAATTTTAAAATGTCTTAAGACTTCTGTTTAAAAAAAAAAATGCTGTTCTACTGAACTGTTTATTCATCAAAGTATCAAATATTCAACAGCACAACTGTTTTCAGCATTGATAATAATAAGAAATGTTTCCTGAGCAGCAAATCAGCATATTAGAATGATTTCTGAATGGTCATGTGACACCAAAGACTGGAGTATTGATGCTGAAAATTCAGCTTCACCATCACAGATATAAAATACATTTTAAAATATATGAACATAGAAAATAGTTATTTTAAATTGTAATAATATTTCACAGTATCCTACTGCTTTTACTGTATTTTTAATAAAATACAATAAAATGCAGCCTTGATGAGCATAAGAGACTTCTTTTAAAAACATTTCAAAATCTTACCAACCCTAAACTGTTGAACAGTAGTGTCTAATGTTTTGAATCTAATGCATCTAATTTTCTCACCATAACGAAATCTCTGAAGATCCTGTTACATGCCAGTTACATTAACAAATATATTCAAACAGTGCCAGCATTCCCATTTAGTTCCTATCTGCATTAAAATAATGTTTAACATAGCATTTGTTAATATTTAAGTTAATAAAATAAACACCACTACTCTATAGCCAATGGAGGGCAGTATAAGCAAAGAAGCAACATCCTTCTGAGCATGGTTCTGTATGCTATCAGGCAATTTGGGCAGATGGTATTTTAAGTAGGCTAGCATTTAAGAACATACTGATTCTTTTGTTCTTGGATCTTCAGTAACATTAAAAGATTGTCTAAACAAATAATTTCTGGATGTAAAACTGCAGAGGGATCAAATAATGTGGTTTAGATGGAGCAGGGCCTGCAGGAAGAAGGTGTTGAGCCGTTCTGCCTGAGAGGTGAAAGCACAATGAGCTCTCTCACAACAACCCTTAAAGATTGATACAGTCAGCTGGTCTGGCTCAGTCACATGTTTACTGAGTGATGTGTGGGTTTAATAAGGAAGTACACAGATCTCTATAATGCAGAATGAGCAAGTTGTTGCTGAATATTCTTGTGTAGAATGACACGTGCTGTTGTGAAGCAACAAGCAATATATTTTCAAAGCAAGGCAATGCTCACTCCATTAGATATTTATGGAATAAACTCAAACAGCCTTTTTCTTATTACAATGATGCACATTGAGATGAAGAGAGCTAGAAAGAGCTTAGTGACCACAAAAAATGAATGAATCGAATCAATGAATCAATAAAAGATCATATGGATATTACAATTGTCTATAACATTGCTTAGAACAATATTGTGGGAATGGAAACACATTATTTAGGGCAAATTTTCTTGGAAGCAACTTTACTCAAGTTCATCTTGTTTTCTATTTGGAAATTAAGTATATCAGATAAATGCATTTCAAATAAATTATTTTTATATATAGTGCAAAGGCATTCCTATAAGTTACTTACTACAATGCAAGACACTTAAAAATGTATTTAGCCTATTAAAGGTATTTATATAAGTTATATACCATTTTAAGTAAATCACGATGTCAAAGGTGTGTTTCATACTAGAAAAAACAACAACAAAATGAAATGAAATTTGTGAAAATGAAATTAAAATAAAGCATTTTTTTGTTGTTTATGCAGTATTTATGGAACAAAAATGAATCATTTGAGCCTGTTACCAAAACCAGTCTGAACGATTTGTTCAAGAGAATTGAAAGTGAGTGGACAGTAGGACTGAACTGAACATTTGACGGATAGGGCGAAAAGTTACTTTAAAAGCCGAATAAGAGCAATGTTACAAATAACACGTGCTGTACCTAATCAGTTTATTACTTTATTTGTACGGCAGTTTTATCAACACTTTTCAGCCTAAGTTTTAAATGAGTAACCAAAAAGAAAAAAATCATTAAACGCAAAAATATGTGCTTAAATATAGCTTTTTTTAGAACGTCAGGAACCACATGAAAAAAGTAATACGTAACAATGTACAAGAATAGTTGAACTGGCTGTTTGAACCGGTTCTTTGAAATGAACTGTTCAAAAGAACCGATTTCGTGGAAATGATTCAGACATGAATTCACCAACAGAAAACAGAACACAACACAGCCCCGGAAACAGCCCTTCGTGCAACATGATTGGTGAATTTTCAGAGTGGCGTCATATACCCGCGCTTTGTTTGGAACGTCAGCTCGTTGGCGGGATTCGGGCTTCGGGAAGAGACAGACAGCGATTGTTTTGAGATGTGAGTTTGTTATTAGATGACAGTTACATGTAGTAAATATATAGGTAAGACACCTGATATTATTGTAATATACGTATTTAATGTTAAATACGCATGAGGACATTGGTAACAGAGAGCAAATGATGTTACTTGAACTATGAACTATGTTAGCTAACGTTAGTTAACCTAGCGTTATTCAAGTTCAGGAATTATGGTTATTGTTTATGAACTTTCATGAGAGCTGTAACGTTACTGTGGCGTCTGGGTGTGTATTTATTGATCGTCAACTACTTTGTCTTTTTTTTATAATCGCTGCAGGTCTGTCAGTGCTTTTATATGGGTTTTAAAAGTTGTCACATTGTCCAGTTTTAGTAAACTTATTGTTAAAACAATGTATCTAGAATTGCAATGCAGTTTTCAGGCAGAAGAAAGAAGCTGATCGGCAGCTCTCAGAATGATCTGTATGATCACTGTCTTCAGTTCTATGGACAGCCTCCGCTGGAAAACATCTCTCTCACTGAGTTTGAAACCTTTGCAGTGGAGAGGCTGAAATGTGAGTCATCTGCATGGCTCAGGTGTTTTTAAGAACCTTTGAATTAAACATTTTTTTATGTTCCAATAATATATTTGTATATATAATTATGATGTGCTTTTTCAAGTGCTCAAGACTGTGGAAAACCTTGGGGTGAGCTATGTGAAAAATTCCGAGCACTACGTCAAGAAATTGGAAGCTGAGTTTTCAAATCTGAACTTCCCACTCAAGACAGAATTGGTGAGAACATGTTCTTCATATACACTTTTTTTTTCTCATGCTGCACATTCACTACATACATTTTGTTAATGAATCATTTTGTTAAAAGAAACATTTTTTCTTCAAAACATGCATTTGTCTATAATGAAACGAACTAGCCTATGTACGCAACACACATGCACAACTTAAGAAAAGAGGATGGATATTTCATTTGACTATATTTTGCTCATAAGTCATAGAAATTTTAATTTTATGTTGTCTTAATGCTTTCAAACTCTTTAAATGAGTACACTCTATTTATTTTATAACTCTTTCTTTTTTTTTTTTTTTCAACAATCTGCCCTAATCACCCAGGGTGACCGGAAGGTTCAGGGAGGAACATCTGAATATGAGAAACGAAGAAAAGACCATATCTCCCATTTTATTCTACGCTTGGCTTATTGCCAGACGTAAGTGTTCGTCACTCATACAGATCAATTCATGTGTTTGGTTTGGCCAATTATCTTTTTTTATGAATGATTCTATTTTTTTGTTTTTGTTTGTGTGCTGAAACTTAAGCTATGAATGTTAATTTATGTAACATTTATAATCTAAGTTCAAGCTAAACAGTTTACAGACCTACATGCAGGGTTTTGCTCCAAAGTCATATTCTTTTAATTGTATATATTTAGGATCATTTAGAAGCAAGTTTTGAAATGTAAGGTATAAATGAACCATATACTTTTATTTCATTTTAGGGAGGACCTGAGACGATGGTTTATCCAACAGGAAATGGATCTTTTCCGTTACCGATTTGGTGACCTTACTTCAAAGCACAAGACTGACTTTTTGCATAAAAATAATTTGAAGTACGAGACGGTGAGACTGCTTTACATATTAATTTAATTGTTGAAACCTCCCACAGTTTACTTTCTTTTGATTTTACCAGAAAAATCTGTGTATTTCATTATTTTAGTTTACAAAAACTGAAAAATAACTGATAAAATTAACTCTATCAATTTTCATAGTAGATCCATTTACAGACACAATATGGTATAGTGATTTCTCATCTGTAGGTGTTATTTTCTGTCCTAATCAGATTCAAAACTCGTCCAGCTTCCCAATGCATTGCTGACTAATCACTTTGTCTAATGTTTTGTAACTGAAACATGGAAATTGTTCATTGCGTGCCCCTGCTAAAACCTTCATGTCACTTTTTATTTCTTATTTGAAAGATCCCATCATGATCTTTGGTGTTTTAGATATGTACAGGTCTGGGCCAGTGGAAGATCAGTGTGTTTTCACATACAGTCCTGTAGGGGGCAGTTGTTCTACACTAAAAACATTGTTCATCATTCAGCGGTCTTTCAGTTCCACTCTCTTAACATTCCTAATATGATTTCAGAGCTATGCCTGAATGCTCATGTTGTCTAGCCATAAATAAATGCTAATGCCATTATGCCACTGAATAAATGTTAAACAATTTATTTTGTCATAACCTTTTTACATGATAATTTAATCTGCTGTTTTTCTTTCAATTTGCTCTCTGAATTGTGGCGATAAATGCTTTTTGTCTTTGCCAAATGTTGTCCGTGCTTTAGCTCTTCTAGTTCAAACTAAATCAGCTGTGCAATTTGTTTCTCCTTTCATTTTACAGGTAAGTGCAGAGGAAAAGAAGAGCCTAAAAGACAAGCTCATCACCTCCAGTTATGGATTAAGTGGAATCACAGTGGAAGAATATGACTTCTACAAAGTAAGTTAACTGTAACATCTTCATTATAAAAATGATACAGAGTTCTGAAAAGCTATTTAATGCTGAGTCTCTGTAACGTTGTAAAAATAAAAGACGGGACACTAGAAAGGTTCATTTTAAATCAATAAATTTATTTAAAACAAGTTAAAGTTTATATTGCATATTCCATGGCTTATAAGTGCTTGTCTAAACTAGAATGAGATATCATTAGAATTTATTTATTGACCCGTTTGTTAATCATTTAAAATAAGCGTAAGCTGTAACACTTTAACATTATGTATGTGCAGTAGATTTAAAAATGATTAATAAAGTATATAACTTATTTTTCTGTGTCAAAGGTCCCATTTCAGGATGCCCTGGATTTAGTGCGCACAAGGAAAGTCTACTTGCTGGCTGGAAATGCCTACATTCCCCACCACGAAATTGTCACGATTGTCCTTAATGACTTCCGAACAAGACTGTCCAAAGCACTTGCGGTAAGTAACAAAATTGGAGCCCCATCACACAACAATCAGTGTTCACCACTAGAGATTAATTTGTAAGTGGCGAGATGGATGTTGTAAATGGGGCCTGTGCTATGTTACTTTGAAGGAAGGCATTATTAGGAGGGATTTTACATTTGGTTTTAATTGAGAATGGTTTCAGATTCACTCAGAGTTCAATAATACAAAACTACCCACATTTAACTTGTATTCCTTCACTAAAACTCAAAGGTTTCCTATTATGAAGGGTTCATAGGGGGGTTATTGTAAGCTACAGAAACAGAGCTTGTAGCTCACAGTTAGAGTTGATAGGGGAGCTGCGTTAAGGTGGTCTTCGAAGTTAGGTAGAAAGGTAACGCAATCGAGAGGTTATAGCAGTCATGAGATTGCTTTTTTTTAAGGTGTAGAAGAGTGGGCGAAAGAGATGATAGTTTGGAGAGGCTTAACGTAAAGTGCTTGATGGCACACACTGAGAAGTCATGGGTCATTTCCACCCTCAGACGAGATTAAAAGGTGACTAGAAGATCGAGGAGGTGACAGGGAGGGTTGTTGGTCAGGAAATCAAAAGCAGCTTTTCTGTTAGCTCCTGCCAAGATTGCTGTAACCCACAGTGGAGGCATCTTATTTTTCTTTTACCCCAACCCTGCCAAATGGCAGCAAAATGTGCTTCCCTGCGATAGGCTATTATCCTTTGAAAGACGACGCATGTGTTTGTATTCTTACCATTGAGTTTCTCCCCTTGCATCATATTTAGAATGCATGTTAATGTAATGTGTGTCTGGATATTCCCAGCAGACGGCACATTGAGGGCTTTTCATGCTTGAGCTTGGCTGATTCCTTGTTGTCTTTTGTGCAGCAGCACAAGCACAAATATTAAAGTACACAGGATCAAACAGGCTCTAATCTTTTGAAAATAGTCAGGCACTGTACTGGAAATGCTAAATTAAAGAAATGTATTACAATACGGTCACACTTCCGGTTGTGGGTACGCTGTGCGCGTCTGGCTGCCGCTCCACGCTGGGCTGTTTGTTTGTTTGTTTGTGACGATCTGTGTTTGCGTTTTGTCTGGTTCTTTTTCGTTTTTGGACTACCGTCTTGGACTACTTTCGTTTTGGACTACTGGACTACTGTTCGGACTATTGTTGGATCTGCTGTGAATCCCTCTGGTTTCTTGGATACTACTTGGATACTACTCTGTGGTCTGTTTTTTACTACCTTGTTTCAACGAGGCATGCTTTGTTGCCGCCGGGAACTTTTTGGTTGTCGGTTTACTGCGAGCCCTCTACCTCTTCGATCCTCCATCTATTGGACTGACTGTCAGGTGAGTTAACACTCTTCTTGCCAGTTGGTCTACTGGCTTACTGTCTGGTCGGGTAGCCTTCCTCTCAGTGAACTTTTGTAGATGCTGCGATGATTGTGGTTCTGGCTAACGTGGTTTTGCTGATGGCTGGCGTTCCTATGGCAATTGCCAACACGTCAATAGCTCTAAGGCTCATTATAATTTTTTTGGTCACTATTGGATCTAACTCCAACATGGAAATTGGATATACGCCCTGTGAGCTAAATGCTCTAAATGGGCACCTGCATCTCGACTCCGCGACGTACGAATAACTGAATTGGGCAAATGTCCAATGAAATTGTTTCTTTGTAATCAGTATTTGCTGCTTTGGTGTAACTTGTAGAGCATCCTTGAGCTTGGGAAAGGCGCTATATAAATTAAACATATTATTAATACATACGCGCACTTATGGGGTCAGTAAGTTTTTTTTTTTTTTTTAAGAAATAATTTTATTTAGCAAGAATGCATTAAGCGGATCAAAAAGTAAACCATTTATAATGTTATAAAATATTAAAAATAAATGCTGTTCTTTTAAACTTTATATTCACCAAAGAATCCTGAAAAACATGTATCACGGTTTCCACAACATTGATGATAACAAAAAGAAATGCTTCTTGAGGATATTAGCAAATCATCAAATTAGAATGATTTCTGAAGGATCATGTAACACTGAAAACTGGAGTAATGCTGCTGAAAATTCAGCTTCGATCACAGGAATAAATTGCATTTTAAAAAAGTTTTTTGATCAAATAAATTCAGAATTTGTGAGCATAGTAAACTTATTTCAGAAACATTAAAAACATCTTACTAACCACAAATATTTATTTATGTTTATATTTGCATTATTTACTTAATGTAGATAAAGCAGCTTAAAAGATCTACAGTGGTCTGTTTTTCTATCAAGGTTTTGTTAAGCATGAGCTCACCAGTTATTTTATTGAGGTTATGTATAAAATAACACTCTAAATATGAAGTGCAGTTTAAATCTTTCATTCATCTGCAGAACGGTGTGGTGGCTGTTAAGGTAATAGTTTGTTTGTCATCTTCACTCCATTAATATCCGAAATTCAAATGTGAGTGTCTAATGGTAAACAATGCAGCAGCAGCAGGTTTAATTGCTGCTATAACTGGAGAAATTAAAATGTGCGCAGGATATAGGGAACAGTAATAAATCGGGCAGCTTTTTGGACTTAGATTAACAACATTAGTCTGCCCAGCTTGGGTTTAATTGGGCATTTTAATTGAAACTGGGGAGCGGTTGTGTTTGGTTGATCACTGGTAAGTGGAGAAGAGACAGGCTTTGTGCATTTAGTGCTGGCATGTAGTCTGCATAAATTTCCTTGTGCTCACTGCTTCTGGGATTGAACGTTCTTTGTGCTAGTTGAAGATGTTTTTAGGAAATGTGTTTTGTGCCATGCTGTTTCTGAGTTTTGTGTTGCACCTGAATGTTGGGCATTAAGATGTGTCATAGATGGATGATGCAAAATTAAGAAAGTCTAATCTCAGCATGGTAAATTATCTTTCAGCTTGGCAGATTTTTCTCTTTTCGTCATCTACATGCCATCTCGTCAAGGCTGGCCATCATAGTGAGTCTGCCAGGCATTTGGACAGCTGGTGGGATGGGTTTTATTTCAGCAGAATGTTCTCTGAGAAAAGTCATTTGAATTATTATTCGGTAAGCTCTTGTCCGACCGAAGCAGAGAACAGACACTGCTAGTCAACAATCTCGCTCCTGCCAGTATATTGAAGCTGTATAAGCCTCTGCAATAATCCATCCTGGCTAATGAAAACATATGCTGCCTGCACATTTTTTTTTTTAAATTCAGGATGGCCACGCTGGAAGAAAATGAAATGTGTCAATCTTCATATTCCTGTCGACTCCGTAAATCAGGCTTGGAATGGGTCTTTTATGATACTCAGAATCATTTCCAGTGAGATTGTCTAAAATCAATTGCTTAGTTGAAAATCCTTAGTTTAACTCTGAAACTCCATTTTAGTAGAGCTGCCACTGACCAGTAATTGTTGCAGGTGAGTATTTCCAAAAGTGATAGAATGCATTCATTCAGTTTATTATTATTGTTTTTATGTAAGGTAAAGGATGACAGGGTTAGATAAGACTAAATTTGGCTTTAAACCAGAATTTTGGTTTGTTACATGGACTAAATTGACCATTGAACCAGTTTCTTGGCCACTGAAAAGATTTTGAGGTTTTATAAGGGTGGCCTGTTGTCTTTCCAGGCTAGTGCTGCATTGCCATTGAAAATATTACATTAATTTATCTTGCACACCCATTTTAATGCTTTTTAAACATAAATGTTTTCTTTCCCCTTTGTTTTTGTGCTGTATTCTAGTTTTATTTTATTTTGTTTTTTTTTTGGAAATTCTACTGATTTGTCGCCATGATAATGTTATTTAGCTGGCTAACATACTGTTGGTTTAACATACTGATAAAAATCAGTTTAAAATTGTGCCATTGTAAAGAATGTAAGTCCATCCCTCACAGTCTAGTTTTATTTGTGTTAAATTCAATATGGGGTCTCAACTGATTAAGGTCTACAAATAGATCTATAAATGATGTTGATCTGTGTCTGGATGGTGGACATTGCAATTTTAGTGCTCATGCCCCATGTTTCATTGACTGCCTGACAAACTCGCTGAAACTTAGTTTCTTTGGAAAGTTTCAAAGGTTCTCCTGGCAGGCAAGCTGCAACTTGCCAATTATGATTTAAAAGCCTTGCGTCGTATTCGGTTTTTAAAAGAGTGGTCACCAGCCAGCAGAACGTGGTGAAATACAAAGGTAGTCATGTAGAGTTAATTGTGTCCATGACGAACAAACAGAAAATCTGGCATGGGGATCCGTTCTTAATCAAAGCTGAACTGCGGCTTATGGTCCGACATTTAAAGCGCTATTTCCATCAAAGTCAATGTAATTCCCTCTCGTTGTTCAAAAGTCATCATGGATGAAGCGGCTCGCTCTGCAAATATTCAACACTTTTTGAAAATAAGACCTCTAATATAATGAGACTGTCCATTGATGGAAATTATTATTAGCCTGAGCCTTATAAAGCATGTTAAAGACTTGACCATCTCACTAATTCTTTTTCTGTCATATTGGTAATGAGGTTTGGTTTAAAGCTTCAGTGTTCTTGACTTTCACACTGTTCCTATGATTCTTTTTTTATGTGCTTTTCAGGGCTCGATATTACTTTTTTTGCTGGTCAGTCCAGTAGTTCAGTTTTTAAATAGTTCAGATGATTTATTCAGTCATTTTTACAAAAAAGTACAATTTAACTGTAGATGTAAAGAAATTAATATATAACCATACTTTTGCTGGAAAACAATGGTATACTCTGAGGCACATTACTGATTTGTCATTTGAAACCCATCCAGATGCTTCTTAGGCTATCGCAAATTCTGTCTTTCAACATAACCTCACATATGCCAGCCATTTATAACGTTATCTTGGTGAAATATACATTAGCATCTTTTTCAACAACAATGTTCACTTTATCACAAGAAACCAAATGTTTAAGTTTGTAAGACATAAAAAGACACATACATGCCTAACAAATGTATGATGTAGTGACATTTCAGCAGTGGCCCGGGCAAGTGGCAGTTCCATCAACATGTTGAAGACCTTCTACAAAAGCAGCCAGCCATCCGTATTGTTGAGCTTTGCTTCTTTAAAAATCGGTGCTTGTACTCCAGAAAATATGAAAATTAATTAGTTATGTTTACTCTGGACTTTATAGATTTAATCACCAGCCAAGTTTGCTGACTTAATCGTGTCAGTGTTCTTTTTCTCATTTAACAGAGCTAGTCCTATGAATCTAAAAATATCATAAGTGCCCTCTCTGCAGTTTTAGATATTTGAAAGTTAGGTTAGATTTTGTGTTTATTCGAGAGTTGTTACTTTAATTAATTTGGCATAAAGTAATACTGGTTTAATTAACTCTGTTTAAATACTTCAGAAAGGAATCAAATAAGTTCTAAAACATCTTTTCACTTTATTTAGTCTTTGTGAAACAAAGAGAAGCTATACACATATACTGAAGACTGCTGGATGAATTCAGTTCTGTCATCTAGGGATGACAGAATAGGATTAAAAAAAAATTCTAATTCAGTCTCTCAGGCTCTCATTGTCTGCTGTATACACTGCCATTCAAAAGTTTGAGGTCAAAAATGTGAAATTTTTTTTTCAAAGAAATTATATTTTTGTTCAGCAAGGAACTTTTACATCGTTACCACCAAAAAAAAAAAAAAAAACTGTTTCAAATAAATGCTATTACATATAGATCTAAATCTTACTGACCCCAAACTTTTGAATGGTAGTGTATAAGGAAATAAATAAGATGTTTCATGATCTAATATTCTCATATGGCACACCCCTAGATTTAATTTTGACTGCAATAGGCTTCAGCGAGAGTACCTTTGCTCTATTCATGTGATAAGAGTGTAAATGGCCTCCAAAGATATTAACTTTTAATCAGTTTCTTTACACTGAGTGACTTTAGGATCTTCTGTTTAATTTTGTGAAGTGTTTCTTTTTATCACCAGGTTGTGAAATATTACCTTGTCGCTAGGCATAACACACTTTTCGAAAGTATAGCTTGACCTAATTGAGTGTCACCTAGGTAGAGTAGAAAAACACAAGCACTTCCGTTCTGCCTGCAAGAGATTCAATTGAAGCTGTCAATCCAGGGCCCAATTTTAGCCAATTTTGTCTGTAGCTGGCATGTCTGGCTGGGGCTGTGGAGGTGCCGATGGATGGATGGACACATGCTGAAGAACATGGCAATGGCAAACTCAATCTTGCTGGGTCCTTTCGTAACTGAAAGGCCATCTTGAACAGTTGAAGGTTTATTTTCCCTTGTCCGCTCGGGTGATTAATGAGCAAGCATGGCTGTTGTGTGTCCAGACGAAGGGCTGATGTATTCCTCACTTCATTATCTGATCAATGCAGAGGCACTCTGATAACAGCTTGAGTCTACAAACAAAGCTTGGGGATTGGCTCAGATATTTATTTTATTTTTTTTTTTTTTTGGAAAGCGGTTATGCATCAGTAGGTAATAAGTATCTGTTTCACTCTGAATAGTACAATATTTAACTGTATCTTAATTAAGTCAAGTGTTTAAATAAAATTCCCTCATGGAAATTAATCAGTTGGCTTATAAATGAACTTAAATTAACTATATATGCAGCCATGTGATAATGCTGTCTGCTAGTGCATTAAGCAGTAAATTATAACAGGATTGTTCATGACTGGATAAATGACAAATTTTGAATTGAACCTTCAGTGCAAAATCTATTAAAAATAATTATAAAAATCTATTAAAAATAAAGATAATTTAATCATAAAATTACTATTGTTTTGCATTAACAAGTGCAGTTACTCATAATATTGCATGTTTATGTATTGGTAATGCATATGATAGTAAAGCACTTAGCTTCAGTTGGGAAGCATACAAAATTTACTTTAATAACAGTAATGTGAAATCTAATTTAATATGGAAAATGTATATATTCTACTCTTATTAAACGTACCATAATTCTTCTATAGTATTATGCTCAACTGACCAACTTCAGTGATTATAAAAAGAGCCCTCTTTACTTGCTTTATGTGTGATTCAGTCACAAATTTGTGCTTTTCAATATACTTTGTGACTTTTCTTACTTCATACACATGAAAAGTGCAAAACTTTGACATAAACTTGAATTCTTTGATTTTATATTTTGTAATGGTGATTTTATAATATCAAAATGTAAAGCAAACAAGTGGAAATGAATTTCTAATAAGCCAATAAGTGCTCCTCTGCTGCCATCTACTGATTATAATAGTAATTTGATGGCTATAAATTTTATTTTAAATAAGTTTGTTTACCTCAATATTTTGGTCATCCCATTAAAAATGACATTTAAATTGGATCATTTTTAGAGCTTTAAAGTGCTGGAAATAGTTGTGAAATACTTGTAAGTCATTGAAAAGTGTTTGAATTTCTCTCTCAAAAAGGTTGTACAAGCCCTTAAATGAATAATGTAATAATAACATTTGACTATTTCTGACACAACACAATGGTTATAGTTAGCATTACTACTTCTGTTTTTTTTGATGTACGTAGCGCTGTTTGATCTGTTTATTTTCTGCTCAGAATTCTGAGCATAATTGGAATTCTTCTCACTAGATCTCGCAGCAACCTTATTATTCATTCTGCGGCGAATTTAAACGCTTCTCACTGGATCTCGCAGCGCTGTGCAGTAACAGTGTCACGAAATCAACACTGGTTGGTTCCCAAGTAAACCTGTTCTGAGTTTGGACCAGTTTGCGTGCGTTGCACTTAATTATTGGTCCGAGCTGATAAACGGTTTCGTTGACTTTTCTCATATGCAACAGAAATGGCAGCGCTTAAAATACAATGAATACAATTGCTTAATACAATTGGATTAGGAGTTTATATGAATGTATTCTCTGAGAGAAACTGACACTTTTTAGAAAAGTTTACGTGGTATTTTCTTTTCATCTTGCCTCTGTTCTACCGACAAGTTTGCAGTCCAGTGGTCTTGTGCTGTTGATTTATGAATGTGTAATGCCAGGCTGGAGATCTCTCCCACTCTGTGCTGTGCCAAATGTCCTGATGAATGCTGGAGGAGAGCGATGACCTCCTTGTGGGAGCCAGATAACAAGATTGATTTGGGTTCTTTGTCGGCAAGTCTTGCCTGGGATGTAATGATGTGAGCGCTCCATGCATTTATCAAAGCTCCACTTGTAGTCTTGTCTTCGGTGTCTCCCCTCTTGCTTAAATGCAGAACAGGGAGCGCTTTAAGTAGTTTCCAATCTTTAGGGAAGATGGGAGCCTTCGGGCATGTTTTGTACAAACTGTTCCAGAGTACAAAAGCAATAATCATTTTAAAAATATGTCTGGCATTGCACACAGGTGTCAGTTTCATGCCACAGATATTATTAGAAACAGACATTGACAATTAACAGGATTTTTATTTGTGCGATTTTATTCTATTCATTGTTTTGCCTGCACAGTAGCTGCAAATTCATTGTGAAATAGAGTAATTGAGAAAGCACGATGCATGGAAATTTGCAAAATAGTTTAGTAATGAAGTTAAAGATTCATAATGTGCCATTGGAAATATCAAACGGGTGAATGTTCAGGAAGATTTTACAATTATCTGCCTATTTTATGTTTGTGCCAATATACAGAATAATGCGTTTTGAATTATGAACGAAGCTCTTCATTAGATGGTAATGATCTTGTGTGATTTATTCATTTTATTATAGACTGGACTAACATTTAAATTTATTGCATGCATTTTATCCTGCTAATTTCTTTATTTAAGCCTTGAGAGGATGTTAATGTGACATTATGGATTGTTAAAGAATTTGAAAGTGGCAGCAAAAGTACAGCGTTAGGTCTTTCTCTTTTTGTGGAGGTGAAATATTTCCAAGAAGAACGCTTCTCACACTCTGTGCACCTCTCAACACCGCCCACTTGCCAAACGCGGTTGTCGCTTCAATTTTCCAATTTTCCTCTCACAAAAAGCCAGGGCTTCTGAAAGGCACTTGAATATAAATATTTTAGGGTTGTAATTATTTGAGGGGGAAGCATTGATGTTTAAATATTAAAGGCTTCATCTCTCAGTATGCTGTGACAGTATTTAGAGGGGGTCTCAAACTATCTTATTGCACAAACTCAGATGTCTGTTACAGCATCAGATTATAGCTCAAGTATGGACGGGTAATTGTATTTTCAGCTGTTTTATTAGCATGTTTATTTCTGGTTTGATGCTGGATCTACATGCTTGACATTCGTCACACTTCAGTGGAACACTTTAAAGGATGAATTTGCAGTTTGTTGATGATAGGGTAGTCATGTCATTTAATTTGTAATTTAATGTTATTTTTCACTCATAGTGATGGATTCAGTCTAGGAAATAGCGTTAAGAATTGTATATTTTTTGTATATTTCTCTCTGTTGTTTCGGAATAGGCCATAGGAATTTTATTATAGATGAAATGACTGTTTACCAAAACAACTGTCCAATAAGCGTTGCTTGTGTGATGTTGCACCATTGTACAAACTCTGAATTTGCAGATGACTTATTTTAATTTCCAAAAAGCAACCACTATGAATAAAATTCTAGAAATATTAGAATTCTAGAAATATCAGAACGATTTTCTATTATATAATGGGACCTTTTTTTGATCTATTTTGTATATATTTTATGTTAATAACATGTACAAAGTCAGCTATTAATTCAATGATCATCAGCATCAATTTGTTACTTGTGCGCTGATGTGTGTATTTAGGCAGTAAAGGACATATATCAAGTCTGCTGGATAATTTGAGATTTTTTTTTTTTTACTTTTATGTGCCACATTTTTCATTATTTAGTGAGGTGTTATACACTTTTTGTTTTGTTCTTGTTTTGTCCCATTACATTTTGTTATTCTATAGACCCTCTATAAAACCCCCATTAATAAACTAAAACAGCTAGGGGAAACCTGGATATATGAGGTAACGTCATTTTCAAAATGTGATTTCAGGACCTGGAAAAGTCATGAAAATTTGTAAAATATAAAAAATCCATGTGCATTTTACATTTTTCTAGTTATTCCAAGCTATAAAACATTTTATCAGGTAAAAATACTTTGAAAAGGTATTTTTAATCCTTAAGTAATACCAATACCCTGTGACTCGACTAACTTAACAACCATTCCTCACTCCCACTTGTGACTTTTTCACATTTTTCCTAGAAATTACTTCTACAGCCTCATGCATGTACTGCTTCTCTAACACTTTATATGAATACTGTTTTTTCTTATGCTGCCAACAAGAATGTTGATGTTTATGTCTGTTACACTCAACATCAGTATTATTCCAAATATATTTCTGCACAGTTTCTACTAAACTTGCATTTTCCTCATTGTGCGTTGTTCTCTGCAATTGTATCTGTATTGTATCACACTGTTTGCGCACAGCCACTTTCATAGTAATGAGTATCTTATTTGTCCATATCTTGTAGTGTTTATTTAAATTTTTATTAGTTTATTTAATGATATTTTATCAGTGTTGTTTTGTCCAGTCTTGCAGTCTGGTGCTGTTTTATATGCACCGTGGTCCTGAAAGTTGTTTCGATTCGCTGTGTACACACTTTATATGTGTTGAAATGACAATAAAGCCACTCTCACTCTAAATCACGAACAGCCGAAAACGTCATGGGGCCTTCGAATATTGTTATAGACAATGGGGGGCCTTGGAGTCAAAAAGGCTGAAAACCACTGCTTTGACTTCCTAGACTTCAGCCTGTCTGTTGTCTGCTTCTCTGTTTATTCATAAGTGACCATGTCACATAGGCATCGTGGGAAATGTAAAATTGACCTCCAGTGAGACGTAACCTTTGAGTTTGCTCTCAGTCTGTTCATCCCTCAAGTACCTCTGGTTGCACATTGAGTGAAGGCCACTGAACTGCACAGTAGAAGAAGGCTGGAATTGGATCACTGTTTGCTTTTCATATCACACTGAATACATTTAAGGACAGAAGTTGATGATGTTAGAGAAACTCATTAACTCGCCTCAGTACAAGCTCTACAGTACATGGCAGTGTGTACAAAATACAGACCCAGCACGATATCTTTCCAGCGACAAGTCTAGTAGAGTGAGATCAACATGAATTTAAAAAAGGGAAAATAAAGTGTCCAAGGGGTCACTATGTGATAACTAAAAAGGTGGCATGGTGTTGTTGCAGTGCAGGATACAGTGGCAGAGGGAAAGTGCTAGTCTGTTCGGTTGCTTTGTCTAGTGCAGGGGTTTTCAAACTGGGGTTCAGAAATTTCAGCATTTAGCAAATATTTCATTCTGTTTTTTCGAGTTGTTACTCATGAGATGAGTTGTTAAACATATAATTAATCCTGATTGTTTAATTCAAGTTTCTCGCAGTAAGAAATTAAGTTGTGCATATAGAAATAGTGCATATAGCTGAATTATTATTTTTTAAACATATTTACTCTTATTATAATTAAGTAATATTATCAGTCTTAAGTCGCTGGGGTATATTTGTAGCAATAGCCAAAAATACATTGTATGGGTCAAAATTATCTATTTTTCTTTTATGCCAAAAATCATTAGGATATTAAGTAAAAATCATGTTCCATCAAGATATTTTGTAAATTTCCTACTGTAAATATATCAAAACTTAATTTTTGATTAGTAATATGCATTGCTAAGAACTTCATTTGGACAACTTTAAAGGCGATTTTCTCAGTATTTTGATTTTTTTGCACCCTCAGATTCCAGATTTTCAAATAGTTGTATAAAATATTGTCCTATCCTAACAAACCATACATCAATGGAAAGCTTATTTATTCAGCTTTCAGATTATGTAAAAATCTCTTATGACTGATTTTGTGGTCCAGGGTCACGTTTAGGGTTTTATTTAGTGTAAGTTGCTTGTAATTATGCAGTTTTGTAATTTATGTAATGTAATTATGTAATTTACTGTTGCTACCACAGTAAATAAATGTAACAAGTAACAAAGACACATTAATATATAAAATAATATTACTGAAAATAATAATAGTCCTCTGTGCTTCTCTCCGATCGCGTCTTTGAAAATTCACACATATCGATTGTCACTCACGTGAGCAAGCACTGATTTGCCTTTGATTTGGGCCTTTGTCAGTGATCTCCAATAACTGTTGGCGAATGGAAAATCAGGGCTTAAATGATGTACTGTGTGTGGGTGACATTACTGTCATTACTATTTTTACACAGTCTAAATTAGTCTTTATACTTGAAATACATATAGCTGTCTTTATATTTTAGAAAGCGGGTCTCCTGCAATTGAACATCATACAGTATTTTGGAGATCTTGCCTTTAAAAAGTTTAAAACCCCTGCTTTAATTTAGTCTTCCCAAGGCTGGCTGAAAGTCTTAGGTGATGGCAGCTGTGCATCATGGCAGCAGTCATACAATTTCATAGGTTTCACCATGCTTTCATAAAAGAAAAATTACCTCTGATCTGAGTGTCCAGATGGCAATATTGGATTCCTCACAAAATGTGAAAGTTGAAAACCTTGAAGTGTTGCCCAAGTATCTTTTGTGTTGAAATACTTTGAATCCTTTTTGTAAAGTTAGTCAGTGATCTATGCGAACCAAAGGATAGTAAATGATCCTGCACCATGCATCAATTCACAGCAGTCAGCCGGCTGTATGGTCTGCCAAGTTTTAACGCCAACTCTGCAACTCTGCCGCTGTCCCTGAGCTCCAGTGATTTTGCATCGAATGACATTTTGCTGTAACGCTAACAAGAGAAGCATGTGTTTTCAATCAATCAGCTTGTGAAAGGCTCTTGAAGTCAGCACAGGTATTCTGTGGAAAGTGCCTGAGATTATTGTGCTTACACAGCAAGTGTGATGCTGGTCATCAAGGTTACCACTGAATTATATCTACGTCTGTCTCAAGGACCCTGCAAAGCTTATGAAGATTGTAATGTTGGAGCTTGCCTTTGAGGTTAAAAGTTTTTAACGGGGAGTGGAAGCTAGAGATTAAGGTTTATAAAGTTGTAAATATGGATATTTTTCTTACACAAACATATCACCTCGCTTCAGAAGGCCTTTATTAACCCCCCGGAGCCGTGTGGACTTTTATAATGGATGGGTGCAATTTTTTGGACTTCAAATTTTGGGCTACCATCCACTCCCATTATAAAGCATGGATTAGCCTGGACATTATTTAATATAACTCTGATTGTATTCGTCTGAAAGAAGAATGTTATATACTAGGGCTGGGTTTTGACACAAATTTCACAATTCGATTAAATTCTCATTCCCAAGCTTGCGATTCGATTCGATTACCGATTCGATTCAATATCGATTATTTTGGATATATATCAGGTACAGTAGGATACATGCCAAATTTTCTCAAGGAAAAAATATCTCAACTAATGCTGTAAAATATACATGAATCAGTTGGTACAACATTACTGTAATATTGAAGGTTAAAATTAATTACGTTTTTACAATAAAGTTATGTTCAATTCGTTTTTTGACATTCAAACATAAATGAAACATTAGAACAGTAAAAATTATAATGAATATGTTATGTGGTGCATATATTAAGCAAAATGCCCCTATTTACAGTTTATTTTTCTATCTGACTAATGAGTTTATGTTCACTGAATGTTTTTTCTGAGGTAATTGTGACGTTACGTGACATATTGTTTACAAGCCGTTATACTGGCGTCTTTGCACGGCTGAAACACTGATTGAGCGATTACATGAGACAGGATACGGATTGTAAAGTTGTACTCTTTCTTTTAACTTACCTTCGGATATTTAGTCATGCTTATTTTGTGCTGAAACTGGTATTAACCAGGGATATTAATCTTCCCACTGGTTGCTCTTTTGCGACTAACTTTCTCAGTTGGTCGCACGAGCACATGATTTGGTCGCAATTTTT
>NW_015557064.1:447471-448078 GCF_001515605.1 Sinocyclocheilus anshuiensis | reverse complement strand
CATGGGATTAATCAATGCATGCTGATGAACTTTTATCATAGTTTATAGTTATATGGAAACGAAAGTGGTTAACATTTAACCCGTTCTTTTTCATCAGTATTATTTGTGATTTGATTTTGTGAACGGGAGTTCCTCTTTTGCTGTGTTATAAGCCGGACTTCAGATGCTTTCACTTTCGAATTCGCGATCTTGTTGTCACGTTTTACGAGAAAAGATAATTGTCTGTTTTGCTTACATCTACACACCTTTCACTTTTTAAGACTAAAACAAAATATGGATTCATTGTTATTCTTAATTAAAAAGCACAACAACAATAAAACGGTAGAATAGGGCCTACAATGACAAACTATAGCTTACAAAACGTTTATTAAAAAAAACGAATGAGATGAGGCATGACAAACACCACATGCTGTATTATATACCGACTAATAAATTACAGAAAATTTAGCAAACACTGAGGAATCAAATAAAAACAATAATATTATTGCGGGCCTCCGCTCACTCTAGCCCGCCGTGTGTTTAATTGTGAAAGCGAAACTACTTTGTTTGGCCTTCCAAAAGAGGACACGACTAGAAATCAGTGGTTAAGTTGTATTTACAACACTGT
>NW_015557064.1:435609-437396 GCF_001515605.1 Sinocyclocheilus anshuiensis | reverse complement strand
TAATGTACAGTATGTGGAAAATAATGTGTTTTTTGAACCTTAAACTGCATAAACACATTTCATTACACCAAATACACCAAATAATGTTCTTTTTAGCAACATCATATGACCCCTTTAAGAGTGCAGGTACTAAGCCAAATTCTGCATTTTAAATTACTACACACCCACAGTGTTATATTTTGATACAAGCAATAGATTTTTTTTTGTGTGTATGTGTACATGAGCTATAAAAATTTAATGGTCTGTAAGTAATATTCCAAAGGGAAAAACAAACATTTAAGTTTTTGTAAATAACATTTGTAGCAAAGGCAAATAAAAGCTAAACTTATTGTGGGAATGCTTTCATTTTTAACTAAATGTACAGTTCAACAATGCATCATTTATTTTGTTTGTTTTTAAAAAATCTTCTTATAATCTGCCTCGTGTTAGACATGCATCCTGCATCTCTATATCTTTGTTGGGCAGATTCCCCTCAATGGTTCCAGTTAATCTTGTCGGTTTGGGTATTGCTGATTGCTTATCAAGATGCTGATGTCTCCACCAACAAAGGGGAGATGACTTTTGCAGCCTCGTTCCAGACTATGCTAATCCAGCACTCAATATGGCCTATCTGGGGATTTATGAAAGCAACAGTGGGCTTTCTGATTTACGGCTTTACACAGATCCATCTTCAGGAACACGTGGAAAGGTCTGCTCAATATGTTATGTTATCATCAGATCCAAACATTTAAAAGCTTCAAGCGTGGTTGTTCAGGATTTAAGCAGCTTGCAGGTTGCACAGAGTTGCTGGCCATTCACATAAACGTTATTGTTGTTGCGGGCTTATGGGTTTTGAGAGGTTTGTCTTCTCCAAGGTCTTCTGTGCCACATAAAGACATTTAGGACACGAAAATAAAGCCGTTCTCTCCTGTGCTGAACCATGTGATTCTTTCATAAGGTTTGCTCTGAGTTTCTGCTCTCAGTAATGTATTTTTGTAAGCGGCTTATAAAATTGTATGAAATGGCAGTCATCCAAATGCTCCCCTTTAAACCCAAAGCAGAGTTTATTTTAAGAATACTTTTCCCATCAACTGGTCAACATGCACAACATTGCTGTATGCTGCGTGAAAGACCCGTGCGCACTGATGTAAATAAGCGCGGACGAGAAGCACATGGCGGAACACGCTCAAAACTGTGGAGATGACCGTGGACTGAAAACTTTTAAAGACAAGTAATTTCCTGACAATTAAAAGTGTTATATAGCCCACTGAATCATACTCTGACTTAATGCTGGCAGCAGTGGAACCACTTGAGAGAGAACAGCCAGGTGACTTATTTCTTAGCGTAAAAGAGGAATACCAAATTATTCATAAGTGTGAAAATATAGCAGAAGCAGCGCCGACATTTAAAAACAATGGACTTGTGATAAGGCTCCTATAGGGATGAATGAGTGCTGAAGGTGTGAGGGAGTTGTACTTTATCAATGCTGGCATGAATTCACACACCACTGTATGATGTAATACAAAAACTTGAAATAGAAGATGCTACCCTCCCCTCATTGCCTGCATTATTGGGCATTTTTTTTCAGCATGACAGTTAATATATTCGTTCTCCTGAGTTGGAAATCCTTCAGTGGACATGCATTTCACTCAATCTTAATGCTCTTGAGCAGCTGTGGGGGATTCGGTAGAGACGAACTGAGCAAAACTCCCCATTAAAGACCAGAGCATTCAAGGAGGTCGTCCTCCAGGAGTTAAACAGCACAGATGTGAAAATTTGTCATGAACTTGTACACTCAGTGCCAAGAA
>NW_015557064.1:434889-435525 GCF_001515605.1 Sinocyclocheilus anshuiensis | reverse complement strand
TTGGGCATTTTTTCAGCATGACAATGAATATATTCGTTCTCCTGAGGTGAAAATCCTTCAGTGGACATGTATTTCACTCAATGTTAACACTCTTGAGCTGCTGTGAGAGATTCTGTAGAGACGAGCTGAGCAACACTCCCCATTAAAGACCAGGGCATTTAAGGAGGTCGTCCTCCAGGAGTTAAACAGCACAGATGTGAAAATTTGTCATGAACTTGTACACTCAGTGCCAAGAAGGGTCAGAACAGTATACTTTAAGTTCTGGAGGACATACTAATACTAGAATATTATACATTTTCTGAATTAAATCTAGGGTGTACTCATTTCTGCAATCCTTCATTTAAACAGAATTGGCTAATTTACTTATCTTACATAAAATATTGGCATATATTTTTTTGTTTTTATTAAGTATATGTTTAATGTTTCAATTTTGCCATCTTTCCATGAATTATATTAGTGATCATTAAGAAAATACATCTTTTATATTTATTCAGAGGGAGTGTACTCATTTATGCAGTGCACTCAAGCGGCAACCTTCCGCTCTCTCTCGTGAAGCCAACACGGAAGTGACTTATACTGTAATTCATCAACTGGCCGCTAGAGGCTGGCTGCAAAAGGGAGTCAATCCCATAGACC
>NW_015557064.1:433909-434424 GCF_001515605.1 Sinocyclocheilus anshuiensis | reverse complement strand
ACTGTCTCGGCAAGTATTCTCGTAAACACAGTCGGTTATGTCTTAAGTGAATGTAAACAGTGGTGAAAGAAATCTCAAGTGCATCATTATATTGGATCCGTGCATTCAATCTTAAAGGGGCAGCAACCTATAAACACCTGCTGTTTCATAAGCGCCACCTGCTGTCAGAGAGTGACATTTGCAACTCATTCACAAAGCTAAAATCAAACCATTCTGTTTTTGCTTCAGATTTCGAAATTATACAATCTAATTGCAATCTAAACATGTATTTAGCATCTTTGTTTGGATCATGATTAAAATGCAGTGGTTGCCTCTGATTTTAAATGGAAAAAGCACAGCCAAAGCCTTAGTTTATTTATATGAAGAGATTTATTTTATTTATATTATTCAATTATTTGAATTAGGATTTGTTTAAACATTTCAAGTTAGTTTTATTATTTGTCATATTTCAATTTCACAAAGAAATGTGCAGCATTTTGTTGGAGAAATAATAAAAGGACACCTTTTCATTTATA
>NW_015557064.1:433333-433829 GCF_001515605.1 Sinocyclocheilus anshuiensis | reverse complement strand
AGGAAGCATGCGATGACAAACTGGCACAGGACTGCAAACACAAAGAGAATAAATAGTGAGCAAATGAGGAGGGTAATAAGGGAAACACAGGTGGGGCAAATAAACCAATAATCAGGTAACAAGATGGGTGGGGTCAAGACAATTGACATGAGAGCACATGGCACACAGGAAACAAAGACAAAAGCCATGTGCTCACACAAAACAAAACACGAACACGCAGCTAATGAAAAAACTCATAAGCCGCGTGTTCACACAAGACAAGATGGCACGCAGCCAGCGAAAAACCAAGCTGCGTGCTACACAGCACAAGACAAAACAGGACATGAAAGCACGCAGCCGTTAACACGAGCTGCGTGCAACCACAACACAAGACAACAAGAAAAGCACGCGGCTGAACACAAACCGCGTGCTACACAAAACACAACACACGTGGACAGAAGACTGCACGCTCCCACAACAAGACAGAGCATAGTGCACGAGTGTCCGGACCACGACA
>NW_015557064.1:429735-429962 GCF_001515605.1 Sinocyclocheilus anshuiensis | reverse complement strand
TTTGTTGCATCCAGTGGGGACATAATTACGGATTATAATGACTTATACTGTCTTTTTACGCGTTGCATTGCATCGCACCACGTAAACAAAAAACCATGTCTGCATTTGTGTTCGGAGAAATGATAAACTACAAACGCTACTCTACACTGCTCGAAACTCGCGTTTGAATCGTCAGTGGCAAATTCTTTATATATAAAAAACTTACTTACAGTCTGTGAGTCAGAACA
>NW_015557064.1:428738-429687 GCF_001515605.1 Sinocyclocheilus anshuiensis | reverse complement strand
GTGTCCTCTTTTGGAAGACCAAACAAAGTAGTTTCGCTTTCACAACGAAACACAGCGTCACACACGGCAGGCTCGAGTGAGCGGAGGCCGGAGGCCTAGAGTCAGCGGCGGCAGGCGGGCTTGCGCTAACCACATGTGGCGACCCCGTCCTGGACTCCGCTTCGTCCACGGTGAAAGTTGATGTATTCCCTCAGCGACCAGCACGGATCAGCTCCAGGCATGACAAAGCGGATTATCGTCCTATCGTACAAAGTAGTTTCGCTTTCACAACGAAACACACAGCGCCTTCACGACATGGTGGCGGTGGCAGCAACAATACTACAGCAAGGATAAAAGTTATGCCTTTTTTCTTTGCGTGAACATTTGGGCGGAGTTATGCAAATCTTCCCACACAGTGACGTAGACATGTGGGGGCGTGCTAAAACGAGGCGTTTTAGGAGGGCGTAGACGAGTCTTAACTTTTAAATAGAATATCTCTTTGGGTTTGAGACTTTAGTCCTCGCAACTTTAGGGATCTTATCTATTCACGAACAGCTTGTAACACTCCAAAGAGAAAGGAAAAATTGAAATCGCATCATATGACCCCTTTAAAATTTCAAGTTTTATTAATTGACATTTCAATTTCACAAAGAAATGTGCAGCATTTTATTGGAGAAATAATAAAAGGACACCTTTTCATTTATAATTAGTTTTAAATCTCATTTTGTTAAAAAGGAAAATTGTACTGTGAAATCAGTATCGTGAATCGCATCGCATCGTGAGTTCAGTGAATCGTTACATCCCTATATGCTACTAGTTTTTGCTGTGGTATCAAAGAAGTATTCTGTTATTTAAATAATAAAGAACCATATTTTTTTTGCTCATCTGCAAAATGACACGATCTGTTACTCAAAATCTGATATGATAATGCAATATGATCCAAGCCGTGGGTTTTGTGATCCGTTGCACC
>NW_015557064.1:426057-428642 GCF_001515605.1 Sinocyclocheilus anshuiensis | reverse complement strand
TGCAATATGATCCGAGCCGTGGGTTTTGTGATCCGTTGCACCCCTATTCTCTTGACTTGTTATTTGAAGAAAAAAAAGCAATCACTGAAATTTTTAATCATACTGGTTTGTCCACAGTGAAGTTCAGCCGATGTCTTTTTTTTTTTATTCGGGCTAGTTAAATTCATTTTGGGCTACCCAGGGCTCTACGCTTACGTTGCAATACGGTAGGGCATTTTTTTGATGCTTACATATATATTTTTATTGCCCCCCCCTATGAACCATAGCTATGGTTTATCCAAAAAAGTTGCTAGGTTTGTGAGTATGTATATTCTATGGAAAAAAGCCGCTAAAAGGGTCTGAAAGTTGCTAAATCTAGTGCTAAAGTCGCACTCGTGTGTGTGAGATGCGGGAGCTGATGGCAGGGGGCGGTGGATATTTGTGGCGGTCAATGTGGATATTGTGGATGAGTTCTTCTGTCATCACGTTCTATTAGTTCTACAGCTTCAGTTTCGGAACTTTCACACTTAGTAACACATACAGCTGTTCCCTCACTACAGTGCAACAGTGAAAAAGGACCCCTTTCAAACAGTGTCGTGTTCCAAAAGTTGTTTAAGTGACATAATTTTTTTTTGCGGTATTTTAAAAATTAATATCATAACAAAAATAAACACCGGTATTCGGTATGAACCGGTATACCGCCCAGCACTACTGGTCAGTATGTGCTGTACACGCTGCCGATCTTGTTAGATTGGCCTCTTGTGCTAATAATGCAGTGCAGTGACTGTACCTTTCCTCCATTAAAGATCACCAGGCTCCTTTCGCATAGAGATGGACTAAGCTGTTGGCGCTTTTGCTAACAAGCACAATCCAGAGTGCCTAGCTGCTCCTCAGAGAGTCCAACAAGTCTCTGTAGGATCTCAATGATGCCAATTAGCCGCATTGTCTTCTCGCCATTTTGCATAGCCTCTAGCAGTGTGCGCAAGGGCTATCTAGGAGTTAAAGTCCCTGACAAGCATGCCTCTCAATTATTTCTTATGTTTCATCACAGTTGAATCACCATCTGGACCAGTCCGCTCATTAGCTTTTCCTGTCTGGACAATTTCACATGTTTTCCGTTGCCAGCTCTTTAGTCAGTGTGACATGTTCAGAGGGGAGGATTGTTTCAAAATAAAATAGCTGTTTTTATTTCCATTGGTGAACAACAATTGATTTTGAGGTTGTGATACCAATGTTGATACAACATACTATTTGAGATTCAAAGTCGAGATGCACAATAAGATTCCAGCACAAACTAATATTATATAATTGTTAAACTAATATTGCTATTGAACACACCCTTTTATTAAGTATTTATACACTTTATTTTATTAAGTATTTATACACTGCCGTTCAAAAAAGTTTGGGCTTGGTAAGGTTTTTTTTATACTCGCCAAGACCACTTTTTTTTTTTTTTAATCAAAATAGTCAAATTGTCTAATATTATCAAAATTTAAAATTACTCTTTTCTCTTTATACATATTAATATAAATTAATAATGTAATTTATTCCTTTGAAGGCATAGTTGAATTTGGTAATTTGGTGATTGTCAATACATATTTCTTTTTATTGTCAATGTTAAACAGTTGTGCTGCTTTTGTGATGCATTTTGTTCCCAATATTCTTTGATGAATAGTAAGTTAAAAAGTAGAGATGCACCGATTGCAATTTTCTTGGCCGATTCCGATTTCCGATTTTTTTTGTTAGTGTGATCTGCCGATACCGATTTTTGCCGATTCCGATTTTCTTTCTAAGACCTATAATTGACCGCATATAAAAACAAAAATCTACTTTTCTTCAACGCAAAGTTTTATTTTCATTAAAAAAAAACAAGTAAAAAGTCAGTAATAAAATAAGAACAAATAGAACAATTGCAAACAAGAGCACAAATAAATGCAATAGAATAAAGAGAGCTATGAAACTAAGTTTTTCAGGTTAAGTAAGTTTTTATTCAGTTAAGAAATACTACAGAAATTAAAGTAATCAAATGTAAAATAACACATCCATTCCCGTGCTATATTTAAATTTAACAGAGTTTACGTCAACGAAATCAAAAGATAAGCGCTGCATTTTATTAATTATCAGCTTATTTTAAGATCAAAGACCGCAATAGGAGAGCGCGCGGCATCAGCACTGGAAAGATAAGTTTGTCTTACTACTTTTAATGAAGATGATTGTGTGTTGACCGTCTGCGTCTTACTTTCAGTTTCATTCGCGGCAGTTTGCGCGTCGGCTTGCTGAAGAGATACTCAGCTACTCATCCGCAGCGATGCGTGTTGCATTAGCGCAGTCTGACTAATGTCATATAGCCTATAACACGCTCTCACACGTTTATTATTTTATCATTTTGGGAGGAGTAAAATTTACATATGTGGTTTCAATAACCAGATGCATTTACACTTGTCGAGTTTCGTCTGGAATGCGGCCCAGACCACCTCCTGAAGTGGTTTGAGTGATCGGATTTATATCCGTCTCGAATGCGTTTCGGAGGGCATTTACACCTGGTCTTTTCACGATCGGATAGCTATCCGATCAGAAAAAAAACGCATGAAGTGACCAGGTGTAAA
>NW_015557064.1:423835-426040 GCF_001515605.1 Sinocyclocheilus anshuiensis | reverse complement strand
TCACCGATCCGGGCCGATCATGAGGAAAATCGGCCGATTCCGATCCCTGGCCGATCGATCGGTGCATCTCTATTAAAAAGAACAGCTTTTATTTGAAATAAATAATTTGTAACATTTTACACGTCACAATGTGATGCTTCCTTGCTGAATAAAAGTATTAATTTAAATATTTAAACATTTAATTGAAACTATGGCATGTTTTTTGAGTATTTCTCAAGTAAATGTTAGATGTTTTTCAAATAGATATTCAAGAAAAATAAACAGTAATTAAAAAAATTTTATTATACAATTTAAAATAAAACTAAAATGATTGTCATAGTGTTAGATGCATGATTATTAGATTTGAAGTGTTGAATACAGAATCAGTTTTGTTTTTTGTTTTTTCTAACTTTTGATGTTCCTACCTTGAAGGAATGTGTCTTTTCAGGTTTGTACAAACCTTGACATTGGGTAAATGTATTGCAGTATGCATAATATAGATGTGTCTACAGCAGGGATGGGCAAAGATACATCAAAATGTATTTTAAAATAAAATACCAAATACCTTAATTTTAAGTGTATCAAAATAAACTACAAAATACAGCAGCCACACCAAGTATCAAAATAAACTACTGTATTTTTGTATTTTAAAAATACTAAAAAATACTTTTACAAGGGAGCATGAAATTTCTTCACAAACCTTCCATCAATTGGCCTATTTGATCTATCTCTTCACCAATACACTGATGTTTGTGAACAAGTGAACAATGTTTGATAGTAACAGCTTTTCTCTTCCTGAGTCATGCAATAAATCTGACATATGCAACCAGTTAACAGATCAAATATTCACATATCCCTGTGATTTCCCAGATGAAGGTTAGTTTTAAAGTAACCAACAGTTTAATGTTTAACAGTTTGCGAAAGACTCATTATTGTATCCTAATTTAGTTACATGGTGTTTAGTAACAAAGGGCCTACTTTGCATCAGCAGCACTGACTCAGTGACAAACAAGTCATTCATAAGAAGACAACTGATGGCACCTGTATTCATTGCAACTAGTTTCTAACTACTTAATCATTTGATTGTTAGTCATAAATACTCCGGGATGAGCTTCGAAGAACCAAACAATCCAAGATCATGCCAAATCATCAACAATCAAATCCAGCTAACGGAGTTAGCGACGTACGAAGAACGGGCCCCTGCTGTTCAAAACACAAACATGTTTAATGACAACTTTTACAAACCAACTGCCAGGGTTGGGCAAAGATACATAATAATGTATTTTAAAATAAAATACCAAATACCTTTATTTTAAGTGTATCAAAATAAACTACAAAATAGGGCAGCCACACCAAGTATCAAAATAAACTACTGTATTTTCGTATTTTAAAAATATTTAAAAAATACTTTTACAAGGGAGCATGAAATTTCTTCACAAATCTTCCATCAATTGGCCTATTTGATCTATCTCTTCACCAATACACTGATGTTTGTGAACAATATTTGATAGCAACAGCTTTTCTCTGCCCGAGTCATGCAATAAATCTGACATATGCAACCAGTTAACAGATCAAATATTCACATATCCCTGTGATTTCCCAGATGAAGGTTAGTTTTAAAGTAACCAACAGTTTAATGTTTAACAGTTTGCGAATGACTCATAATTGTATCCTAATTTAGTTACATGGTGTTTGGTAACAAAGGGCCTACTTTGCATCAGCAGCCCTGACTCAATGACAAACAAGTCATTCATAAGAAGACAACTGATGGCACCTGTATTCATAGCAACTAGTTTCTAACTACTTAATCATTTGATCGTTAGTCATAAATATAATAATATATTATGTGTCAGGCAGTCATTCATGCAATGGTATGTAAAATCATGATCCTATTTAAACAGCTACTTCAATTAGGGTACAATATTCAGAAATAAAATATTTATTTATCAATCACTGGCCACCTATTTGGAAGTTGAAAACAAACATTTTAGCATTATTAAATGATCAATATGTTTTGATTTTAAATGTAGCCAGAAACGTAATAAGAAAGTAGCAACAGAAATTGTCAATGAGTATTAACCCAACTCCAACCACTGAATCTATTGAGAGCCATAGAAGTATAAAGGACATACACATATACACTTATAATAAGTGCAATTGCACCAAGCACATCACATTCTATTACTCATTCATCCAGGCTTCCTTTTGAATGAATGAATGAATAAT
>NW_015557064.1:401701-423377 GCF_001515605.1 Sinocyclocheilus anshuiensis | reverse complement strand
CAATGCTGAATGGAGTTGTACAGCTGCAGCTCACGTGATGAATGTTGGGGTTGGGGGAGGGGGTGTGTCTGAACTAAATCAGCACACTGATAAAGAGGTTGACTGGCACAAAGTATTTTATGTATTTTGAAAATACAAAAATACTAATCTTAAATGTATTTACATACAAATTACATTTGATTTTTGCCGAAGGCTTTCAAATACAAAATACAAAATAGTATTTTGTATTTCAAATACGTATTTTAAATACATGTATCTGAAATACTGCCCATCCCTGGTCTACAGAGTCATTGCTTTGCTCTTTTCTGCTTATCTCTGAAGTGACAACAGCTGAAGTAAATTCATTTTCATATCAAGCTTAATGCTTCAAGTTGGCATGTTTGATCAGTTTCTTTTTTGTCTCAGCAGCCTGTCATCCGGTGATGTTGTATCCAAACATAAATGGAAAGTTAGCAGATATGCTCTGCTTCTGTATGAAAGGACACACTGTACAGTATTTGCGCAGCTGCAGTATAAGGATGTCCTTGCACTACTTGTTTCGACCCGATGGGAAGTTGTCTTTCCAATTCTCCCTTATTTGTCTCAGCAAGCATATTTTATTGAGACATCTGTTCCCTAGTAATGTGTCTTAAAGGGAGGGTACAATGCTGTTTCATGCATTCAGAGTTGTTTACACTGTTAAAGAGTTGGATTCTCATGCTAAGCATGGACAAAGTTTCAAAAAACAATTTGGACGTATGACAGAGTATTTCTGTGCCAAAAATCTTACTTCTGGGTTTGTACAAGTTTCTGAGGTTTTTTTTTTCGATCGTGGCTCTTAATGACGTAAATGAGGGTGGAACTCCTTACATGGGCATTTCTCCTGGAAGAACGTGCCCGTGCACGCATCGACCAGAGCAAGAGCGAGATCACGCCCATCAACGCGCTTCATCCAGCGGCAGCGCTAACACGGGACTTGCTCGGGAAGAATGTCTCCAATCCAAAGAACTGTGTTTTTGGTTGTAAGGGAAATAACTTTGTTCAGCTTCCTAAAGAACCCAGCGTTATGTAAACAGTGGATACAGTTTGTTTTTCCGGGGCAGCAACGGAGTTTCACAAGTGTGTTTGTTGACGAACGTTTTATAAAAAAGGCCCAGTTCGACACTGGATTTGCACATCGTTTGATACTGAAAGATGGAGCGGTCCCAGCTATAAAAGATCCCGGTCATGATTCAGAACTACAGACGGTAAGTGAAACGACATCAAATGTCTTGTTTTGTTGGCATTCGGCGCCCAAGTGCTCGTCACTCTTTAGCTCCACCCACGGCACGCCTCCAGGAGTTCGGCTTTTTCCAGAGAGAATCGTAAAGCTGTATCTTTCTTTTATAAATATGATAAAACTAAAGACTTTTTGGAGATATGAAGGATGCAGTACTACTCTATAGGTACTCAAGATTAACATGAGATTGGGTGAAACTGTGTGTGTTATGCCCCCTTTAAGCAACCAACATGATAATCAGTCTCACCATACTCTCCACAAAGTGTTTAATTTGTACACTTTGTGTTTCTGATTTGTTAGAGTCAAGTAACAGAAAATGAACAAATCAGGTTCTAGTTTTAAGGGGACTGACATGAATTTCATTCTTTGAGATGTCCCGATTTCCTTGTAACTATTAAGAATCTCCTTCAAAGAAGATAGAGATGCTGCAATTTTCTCCGTGGAGAAAATTCTGCACATTTTTTTTTCTTTTGTCAAAGAAAAATATCTTTATTCAGTATAGCAACACTATAACAAATGACATTGGTTTAATCCAGACAGAAGGATGCTAAGCATATGTTTAGCTGTGAATTAGTAAATATTAGTGAATGTTACTGTATCCTTTGGTACCAAGAATATTCATAAACCACATGTTAGTCATTTACATTCCTTACGGCATGATCCTGCATGTTATTGTGTGCATGAAATTATTTTGGATATCTATTTTTTTTCTTAAATAAAAAAAAAAAGCTAAATTGCATATTTGTTGATGCCTGTCTTGAGCTCAATGTAAACTGTCAAGACAAAAACATTTGTGTCAAAGTATTATTGTACTTGTGCATTAGACTTTGTGGTGTAAATGCAGTCTCATAGACCTGCTACTAGATATTTCTGGTAATTCATTTCTGGTTCTTAATTTATTTGTTTTGTTCTCTTACCAACTGTTTACTTGAAAATTTACTGTAACAAATGAATGCAATAGCTTTTAATTGAGAACTACTTAAAAGCTACACTCCAGTGTTTTTTTTTTATATTTATGTGCTGTGGAAATTCAGTTTCATGATTTCAGTAGCAATAATTATCAGCTACTGACTTTGTGACAGCTGAAAAGGCAGGAATTTGTATATGTCATCATTGCTGATGCAGATATTTTTACAGGATATGCAGCGTGGGATCCATGAGCAATCTCTTCGAGTTTAATTTAATTACTGTAGAGAAAAGTCTTTATGATGGTGATCATGTGGCAATGTATTCCAAAGTGCCATATGTTCGGGAACACCGTGTGAAGAGAAGATGTATAGTTTAAATTAACTTTAAGGTACACTCTTGGTTGCACTTCATATGTTATAGCTGCAGGTGAAAGTTTTAATGTACTTGCATGTCTTTACACATGGGATTGCTTGGAGTTGCAGTAGTGAAGAGATGAGTGCGACCTTGTGCAAATCACATCAGGCTCCAAGCTAGCATCCTATCAGTGTCTTATATACCTGACAGGCTCAGCTGAAAGTGATTGTCATGCTCAGGAATGGACAGAAGTGACCTGGCTCAGGGCCACCGCCACCATGTTCCTCATCTTTCTGTTGGCTCTCCACAGCACTGCACACTGACCCTCAGCAGGCCAGCCCTCTATGCCACTTTCCTGCTTCTGACTTCTATTTCCTACCAATTATCTGGATCACCAACATGGCTGTTGTGGAGTAATGACTGTGCTTCGTTTTCTGTTATGTTAGTGAGCTGCCGTGGCTTATGTGTGTTACTGTAATGGCTTCTCATGGCCATGGAGGACAGATAGAAGACATTACTGGGAGTGTCTCATTAAATGAGCATGAAATTGAAAGCTGCTTCCCATCTTGACAGAATGTGTGCTGAGCTTTTATCTCCGATGACATGTGGTTTGGATTTCACTTTGATAATACAAAAGGATAAAATGATTCCTGGGTCTCTTTTATGGAGTTTGTATGTTTACTCAATCTGATTTTCAGAAGTGTCACAATTGTGCAGAAAAAGACAAAATACAAAGATAAACGAGTACTTTCCTGGATGTTTCATAATATTATTCCCAATGCTGGGGATTGGGAATAATATTATGATATATCAAGTCACCCATTACGATTTTAAAGTTTAGAATAGATGACAGCGGAACATGGTCTGGCTTGGTTATGTCTTATTGTTTGTTAATTTTGCGTATTTGCGGTTTTTTGCTGGAGAGTGTTCTCTAAGCAAGAAGTTCAGGGCTTGTTCATTTTTTTTGGCAAATTTGTGTCAGAAAAAAATACTCTTTATTATTTAATAAAGAACCAAAGACTTAAACTACTTCAGTCTGTGTGCATTGAATTTATTTAATACACGAGTTTCACAATTTGAGTTGAATTACTGAAATAAATTTCCACGACATTCTAATTTATTGAGATGCACCTGTATATTTTTGCCAGTGGTTATTATACAGATATAATTCTTTAAAAGCTATACACACACTTTTGCACACATGGTGTATGAACAAAGCATTATTTATAGTTTTCAGTAATTTTTTTCAGTTATTTTCTACATATTCTTACTGATACTGAGTTATTCTTGCAATTTTAAAGATGAGATAACTTTACCTTAGTGACATATTTCAATCTGCAGCATTTTAAAACATATTTAAATTTGCAACCTGGTCCCCCACCAGAGATAATCAGCCCAATAGTGCTTTCTGGTCCCCATTTAAAAAAAAATAAAAATCAGCCCAATAGTGCTTTCTGGTCCACATTTAAAAATAAAAAATTAAGAGAAATCTCAAACCTGAAATGTTCTGCACTATACTTACTTGGGTAACCCCTGAAATGTAGGACTTAATGCGTCTCTTCATCACACTTCTCATTATAAACTAACCCTAAAAGTGTAACTTGATCATTATAATTGAACCTAAGCTCTAAATCTAAAGCCTTCTACACACTGGACGATTTTAGCAATCCTATAAGATCATTGCATATCACACTGTGCGACATGGATCTGATAAACTCGGGTACGACAGGCATGCAGACTGTACGATGATGACACCTATTAACTCGTAGGCTACGATGCACGTTACTATAGAAGAATAAAACGTCATCAGCATGCGCTAGTGGTAAACAAATAGGTGATATGACCAAAATCTTATTTCACGGCATGAGAAATTTAATTTCATGATAACGATATATACCTCGATATAGCGATTTCTATTTTATTTTTGCTATTAAAATTAAGTAAAAGAAGCAAATTACAAGCACAACAGAACAAATAAATATGAAATAAACTTTTAATTTATTCGGCTACAGTAGGCTAGGTTTATTTAACATCTAGTAAGAAATATTGCAGAAATTCAATAAAGTGTATAAATAAAACATAGTCTGCATAGTCTTCACTGTATCAATCAAACATGATTAACATTAATAATGACAGACAGCAGCAGGTAAATAAGGCTGCTGTCCCTTTAAGACCAATCGAATATACTGAAACGTATCCTGTTTCCCCCCGACTGTTTACATTTGTTTAACACATAACTGACTGTGTTTACGAGAATACTCCACACGATGGGCATTATGACATAATGCCCATTGTGCTTTGACTATTCAAGCACAATAAAACAAGAAAGAGATCTGTTTTCGCAATCGCATGCTGTCCGAGAGGGGCTTTCAGTGCGCGCGCTTCGGCTGTGTGTCAGTCATAGTGAGCAGAGGATTGAGCTTTTTTTCACTGCTTATTGCACTTAGTAACTTTATTAAACATCATGCACGTGCCAAATTCGCGATCGCATGCTGTCTGAGAGAGGCGCTTTCTGAGTGTGTGCTTCGTGTGTGTCAGTCAGTGCGAGCACCGCATTGAGTTCTTTTTTTATTGCATATTGCACTTAACTTGATCAAGTGCATCACTCTTTATTTTCTCATTCATGCATGTTTCCTTATCTCTCAAAGGTGAATATAACGTTTAAGCAGTATGTTACGCAGATATATTTGCATACTGCGGAATACATGATATAGCAAAATCTCTAACGATAGACACTTTATTCCGTGGTAACGATATATACCGTCATACCGCCCAGCCCTAATAAGAGCTTGAGGTAAGCAGTTTTATGTTTTAGCGCCGTGTCGCGTTGATTTCATGTCGCATTTTTATTGGCTGGCCAGTAAACGTGGGTCGTAGCAGCAAACTCACACTGCGATGATCATGCTGAATTTCTGACACTGTCAGAAAATGATCGTAGGCTGTCTTTGGTTGCAAGACTGTGACAACGGCCGTCTTTCAACCTCTCTCACTGTATGATATAGGACCACCGTTTAGGAGCCACGATCACAGAAATTGCCACGTTTCACAATGCCAATCTTTCGTCTAGGACAGCCGAAAATCGTGCAGTGTGTAGAAGGCTTAAGGAAGAGAAATGTGCAAAATGTTTTTTATATCTTCATGTACCTTGAAATCAGTTTTTGTTTCAAGCTCTGATCATCTTCAGCTGAGATATTGAGGTTACATAAACATCCATGTAACCATGTTGCGGACCATGACACAAAGATGACTGCTGTGGTTAAACAAGTAAATTCAAGTAATATAAAAATAAAAACTCTAGATCCCCTTCAGGGAACTCCCACTGCGTCCGAAACGCTTTGGGAAAGCCTCTGTGTGACCGTGTCCTGAAGCATGTGTGAAATCAGTCCAATGGAATGGCGAGACGTCATGGTGATGTAGAGACCAGGAAGCTTAAAAGCACATCCAAAACAAACAGCGTTAGCTTCTGTGTCTTCAGCAAGTGCTCTGTATGTGTCAGTCAAAATAATGCCGGGCGCTCTCTCTTTTCCTCTTTCTCTCTCTTTCCTCCAATCGCATGCAAACGTATTAATGTGTTTGCAAGCTATTATTCACGATTCTTTTAAATTGCATATTATATTATAATATTCATCTTAACGTCCAGACTGTGTTTCACTTGTCTGGTTGTTTGGCTGCATTTAATTGCATATGAGGAGTTGGTGGAGGTTGTAACTCGTGCCGTAGCCAGCTTGAACATTGACTGGCCGGCTGAGAAGCAGGATGTTCATCCTAAGAGTAAATTGGATCGAAATTTCCGGTGTGCGAAATCACAACCTCCACATCAGGACCTACCAGTTAAAACATTTTCAGTCCAGCTCTTCAGCCCTTAAGTTGCAAATTATTCTAATGTTAGGGGGCTGAATGAGCAGGGCTATAGGGCGATGCCTACGGTGGAACAGACGCTTGTCCCCAGTACAGCATCATCTCTGAAGGCCCCAACAAGGCTCCAAGCGGATTTGGTGGATAAAGCCTACACGGCAGACCCAGATCTCAGGGGCTGCTGGGCGGGAACAGCCCCTGCTGTGGGCCAGCTCCTCATATCGGTGCAGCAAGAAGTCCTGATTCCAGTGGCGTCAAACTTCTGAGGGCAGGTCCCTCTGGGGAAGAGCGGTTCACACCTCATGCGGTGCCCGTCTCTCCTCAGTGCCCTCAGGAGGCCGGTCTGTTAACCCCCCAACCTGTTGTGAATTAGAGCACAGTGGTCTTCAGCGAATGCAGTTCTCAGTGTCCACCTGGAAACGTGGTCAGATGAGGGCATTAGAGCCGTCAGGTCGGTCGTTCCCTGCCAGTAATCAGATTCAGGGCGCCGAACTGACTACTCCAAATACACCAGAGGCCACGTCTTGAGAGACTGGTTCCCTTGGTAGACCTCTTGGCAGCGTGGAAACTTCTGCCAAATGTTTCTCAATGGGTCCTGCAGGTGGTGTGTCCTGGGCAGGCTCTGGTAGTGGAACAGGAAGTAGTTACTCTTGTGAGCAATTAGGCCACAGAAAGTGTTCCTCCTCTCAAGAGGGTGTCTGGGTTTTACATCTGGTACTTCATTGTCCCATGGAAGGATGGGGGATTGCGTCCGATTCTAGGTCTGTGCAGACTGAATCATTCTTTTAAAAACGTTCACATTCTAGATGCTGACGTTGAAACAGGTCGTGACTCAAATCAGATCCGAGGACTGGTTTGTCACCATAGAGGAGGCATACATCCATGTATCCATCCTTCCACAACACAGGAAGTTCCGAAGGTTTGCTTTTGGGGGCAAAGCATTCCAATATTTGGGTTCTTCCTTTCGGCCTAGCACTGTCACCCCACACTTTCACCAGTGCGTGGATGCAATTCTGGCTCCTCTGGGACTCCAGGGTATCCACGTATTTAATTAAATCAATGATTGGTTGATATTAGCTCAATCAGAGCAGATTACGGTTTGGCATTGAGATGTCGTTCTCGCATACATGAAAGAGCTGGGGTTAAGGTGGAACACCAAGAAGAGTGTGATTTCTCTAGTACAGAGAACCGCTTTTCTCAGTGTTGTATGGGTTTCAACAACAATGCAGGCATATTAGTCTCCTGCTTGTTATTTGATATCTCACAGCCATGAACAGTGTGAGGCTAGGCCAGTCACTCACTGTAATACAGTTCCAGAGACTGTTGGGTCTGAATGCAGCAGCGTCCAACGTGGTGTCTTTTGGCCTGCTGTACATGAGACCTTTGCAGTGGTGGCTCAGGACCAAGGGGTTTTCCCTGAGGGGCAAACAGCTTCGCATGATCACGGTCACGCAGCGATGCTTATGTGCCTTAGACATGTGGAGGAAGCCTTGATTCCCGCCACAAGGCCCAATGTTGGGGGCTCCTTGTCGTCGTGTAATGCTAACGACAGATGCCTCCCTCACGGCCTGGGGAGCCGTCATGAGTGGCTGCTCTGCCCAGGGTATGTGGGAAGGCCACCATCTCATGTTGGCACTTAAATTGTTGGCTGTGTTTTGTGCTCTGAAACACTCCCTTCCAGGTGGTTGAGACTGCGTCTGTACGTATTTTCCCCGATTGCTCTGCTCCCATGAGTTCTGGAGAAAGTCTGCTGGGATGGGGTCCGTCTATTTCTAGTAGCCCCGTTCTGGCCGGCCCGAGATTGGCTCTCAGACCTAGTGTCCCTCCTCGACAGCTCTCACTAAGAGATTCCAGTCACTCGGTCAGGGGATGGAATTGTTCATCCTAGGGGTATGCGATATATATCGTCTGCGATTAATATCATAATTGTTGTTTTAACGATGTGCGATTTGACATTATCAAATATTTTGCTAAAACCATTCAAAACACTCCTACAGAGCGCACGGATACATTACGTCAAGTCTAGACTAGTGCGCGTGCGCATTTAGAGTGCGTTCTTTCACTGCATGATTCAGTCTATTAAAATGCATATAGAATGATCACAAATTCAAGACATGGCAGAAAATGTATATATTTTACCATTTCATATAGTTAATAATCAATTTCATACGAAGAGTGCCGTTTGTCTCCAAATATTACCATGATTACAAATGTGATACTGATTTTTTACAACAGTTCAGTAAACAAGAAGTTAACCCTGTTTTTGCTGTATTTCAACAACAAAAATATTTCCAAACAAAGCCACAATGCTGTTTTGCGTCTCTGAGCAACATGACGGTGTTTCGTTCCTGAATGAATCAACCATTTAAATGATTCGGATCAGTTGCAATGACTCACTTATTAACAGTGACTTGCTGCCACCTGCTGGCGGTTTTAATTTCACATTCAAAGTATTATTTAAATAATTTCAAATATCAGTATTCAATGTTTTATGTTTAATATATCAAAACATTATTTATGCATTTGTAATTACAGGTTAAATGCATTCATGTCTCGCATTAAACAGTGTGTAAATACATCTAAATGCCTCTTCAGATGCAGCTTCTGTGTTGATTTCATTTGCTTGGTAACTTATTCTAATTCACTGATTAAATGTAAGAATTTCACTCAAAAGATAATGGACACTTTTAGAAGAAATGGCTTTATAAAGGTAAAAATGCCCATAAAATGTAAAAATAAGTTTAAACTTATTGGAAAATATTAATTTCTCTCAGTGTGAACTGACCACCACACAGAATATGAAGATACGAGTCAGCTGTCCACGGCAGTCCTTAAGATATCAGCACAATAACACTCAGCAAAATATCATCTAATTATCGGTATCGATAAAATAGCTTTTAAGCTTCCTGGTTTCTACGTCACCTCGCTTGTGACATCTCGCCATTCCATTTAGCTGATTTCACACATGCTTCAGGACATGGTCACGCAGAGGTGTTCTGAAAGCGTTTCTGACGCAGCGTCTTGTTCCCCTCGGGGAACCATGGTTACATACATAACCTAGAGACGTTTTGCAATATCAGAACATAGAGATAATTACAAAATAAATACAATTTAAAATTTGGCCCACTTAAGATGGATTGACCCACATGACCATTCTGAAAACCCTGGAAGACTTGGCACTCCTATTTTTATTTGAGAAATGTTTCTTACTTATTTTTCTGCACTGCTGAGCTTTTGTCCTTTTTATTCCTCTAAATCCATGAATGTCGTCATTGATAATTAATACATTTGTTTTAATGAAACAGTGTTGTGGAGTTGGATGGTGGACGATCAAGTTTTAAAGGTTGTGTGTCAGTGGTCATTGGACTGTAAAGTTTGCTGCCTACGCTGCAGTTCGTCAGCGTCTCGATAGCTTGATCATCCTCAGACCTCCGTGTCTCTTCATCATTGTCTCTGTTTTGCTTCAGTTAACATATATCCTGCCACTTTAGCGCCAGCGTTGATTTATGATCTTGTGCTGAAGATATTTAAAAACATTATTTACTGAAAAAAAACTGAGATTTGATTTGACACAATTTCTGCTACTAAACACTTTTTTTTTTTGTGTTTATCATTTGGTTTGTAAGTAATACAGTATTTATATGTTATGTATCTTTTGGCCATCTAAAAGACTTCCAGCTCATTGGGTACCTTTTATTACCCCAGGAAAATTATTCATTACGCTGTTCGGATAAATTCATAGTTCATGCTCCAGCTATTGACCTTTTGAATTTATCTTTACTGCACCACTGTAAAAATTGCTTTAACCTCTGACCCTTAACATATTTTTAAATGTTTTTTTTTCCCTTCTAGATGACTGCACGATCCCTGCCAACGGTACAGTCTGATGAACGACTCCAGCCTCTTTTGAGCCACCTCAGGTAATTGACACCATTGGAAATATGTACTGTATATCTCTTCCGACTTTAAAATATATATACTCTTTATTATTGCATAGTGATTATTACAGCAGCTTTGTGACAGTCAGCTATTTTATTCAGACATATCCACATAGGTCTTCTCTCTTTTTGTTTCTTAAAAAAAAAAAAAATAGTAGAAAAACATTCAAACAATAATCCTTAGTTGTTGCTTGCAATTTTCTTGGCCAACTGAGGACAGATCAAACAGTCCACTCAAGGCCAGCCGGTACCCAACGTGACTCCGACTGCTTTCCTTTATCTCTTGCACTCGCTTTCATTCAGTCTCTTTCATTAATACTCTCGGCACAGTACCATTATGATGCACTAAGGGTCCTCCACATGTGAACCTGGTCTTGCATTTTGGCTGCAGCCCAGTGGGGATACCAGTGTAGATTAAAGCTGGTCCCCTCTGTCATTGGCCATGCCGCATGCACGGACGACCGCGTTCCTCCACTTGCTCGCAGTGAAGGGGAACAATGGCTGCATTCCCAGCAGTCAATTCATTTACTTTTTGATGGACTCTGAATGAGAGCATTTTAATTAGATGTGTCTTTAGAGGCGACAGTTGTGGCTGCAGAGGATTGGCTAGTAGACTCTTTTACTTTTTCTTAGCACTGGGCAAGCCAGATAAGAGCATGTGAGGGGCCGGTGTGCAGCTGAACAGTGAGGGAATGTAGAGGAATGGGAAAGCAGGGCCTGGAAATGATTAATTATTCATACCCTCTAGGGCTGGGTATCGATTCAGATGTTCCAATTCGATTCGATTTAAATCAGTATCACATTTACAAACTCCTTTAAAAATCATTAAAAACTGGCACTCATCTTAGCTCATCTCGATCTCACATCTATAATCAACGAAGCTCTCTACACTGCGCAATGAATCTCTCACTTTGCTTATGAAAGGATTCGTGAGATATGTCTGTGATACATTACTCAACGCTGCAAAAACACGTAGAAACCTTTGAAGCTCCCCTGAGCGCAACCACAAGTATGATGATGATCGGGTCAGTCGCACTGGTGCTCCTAAAAAAATGTTTATAGTCACACGCAGTAGTTTTCGGTCGCACTGTAGAGCTCTGTTGAAGGTGGTGTTGACGTCGGGAACGCACCAGAATCCGCCATTTTAAGCAATGAATGAATGACGGACTCTCCGTTGTAACATCGCGCAAGGTAAATAAGGGGGTGACACCTAGTGGATTAGACTAGTAATAAGATTAACGTAAATCTTATGTTCAATGTTTGTGGAAATAAATATTGAAAAAAATCGATTCGTGGCCTTCGAGAATCGATATTAAATCGACCACATTTTAAAAAACGATATATCGAAAAATCTATTTTTTTTGCCCAGCTCTAATACCCTCACACACGGCCTCAGCGGATGTGGCACTGTTTTGTGGGACCAGAAGGAATCTGCTTCTTTGCACCAGTCCCATTTTTGTATGAGCTACTCATGAAATTGTTGTTTCGGATGTTGTATAGTATTTGCCATCATCATGATCTCACCATGTCTGTTAATGTTACTAAAAAAGCGGTTCTATTTTAATACATGTTATGATGTAATTTATTCCCGTGATGGCAAAGCCATTTCAGCATCTTTACTCCAGTCTTCTGTCACATGATCCTCAGAAATTATTCTAATATGCTTCTTTGGTGCTCAAGAATAATTTCTTATTATTACTTATTCTATCTTATTATAATTACTTACATTTTTGGATGAATAGAAAGTTCAAAAGAACGGCATTTATTTGAAATATAAATATTTTGTAACAAGTATTTTGTCATTTTTTATCAATTTAATACATCCTTGCTGAATAAAAGTATAAAAATTATTTTGAGTGGTAGTGTATGCGTTCCAGTAAAAAAAAAAAAAAAGGGTAATCTTTCTCCATTTCCAAAAATATATTTTGCAATATTCTTGCAGTTTCTGCTATATATATTTTATTTCATCCAGCCAACATCATTCAAAATAAATATTTGTGTCTTGTTCCTACATTTGGACCAAAATAGAGGGTAAATGTGTTAGGAATACTTAGGGCATCTTTGATCATCTTTGAGGAAAATTTGCAACAAATTATATAAAATTTGCTTCAGTGGGCTAAAACTTTTGCTTGCCTAAAAACCCTACTTCAGTCTCTAATATTGCCTCCAACTTAACCACTTTTTAAAAATGTGGCATTGCTAAGAAGCTATCAGGTCTGCATCTTGCAGAATCTGTATTGTTTTGAGGCATGTGCTCCACTTGCAGTGTTTTGTTTAGAGCCCGACCGATATATCGTTTTGCCGATATTATCGGCCGATATGAGCCTGTCGCCGATATATCGGTATCGGCGAATATGCCGCCGATATGAAATTTTTTTTTTACAGAACATATAATGCAGATAAAATGCTTGAAATGGTGTAATTACTTAGTTTGTCCAGCAGAGCGCGCTCCATTGTTTGCTACTGGCGACCAACTGGAATTTAAAACTGGTTAGTGTCTTCTGCTAGTAATCAAAGCATTAAAAAACTATCTGAACTGATAAATAACAGATTGGAGATTAAAATAATAGCAGATTTGTCTCATTTTAAATGAATAGTAAAAACTGAGATAAAAAATTTACTTAAACCAGAATTTTTATTTTACTATGGTAAAATAGTAAAGTGTTTACAACGGGGGGGTTAGTTGTTAGTGTTACAACTAACCCCCCCCCCTGTTACTTTGTGCATCGCACTCCCCTATATTATGTCACACTTCACACTTCTCTAGTAAGTTTCGTCTGTGTGTGAAGACAGTAGCGCAAATACGTGAATGAATTTTCCAAAGTGAAATAAACTTCAACGGAATAAAGTTGAATGGAACTGAATTGAATTAAAGTTGAATAAACTTAAACCTTACTGTTCAGTGCACTGATGTCAGACTCATTTTGGATAGTAAAGTTTATTGTTAAATTGTTAAATGCCCTGCGTCCATTACATAGCTCTGTCACGTCATTATAAGTGTTTGATCACCACATTTGAGTGACCATTACAAAAAATGTGTTTATGTATATATATTCTGTTTATGTATATACTGTATTCTATATATAGTACCAGTCAAATGTTTGGACACACGAATGGGAAAGTGTCCAAACTTTTGACTGGTACTGTACTATAATATACACAAAGAATATCGGTCGATATGTCGGTATCGGCCTTTTTTTTTATTCCTTAATATCGGTATCGGTATCGGCCCCAAAAAAACCATATCGGTCGGGCTCTAGTTTTGTTCCTCCACCAGAAAACAAGAATGCATTTGAATAAGATGCCTGTTAGCCTGTGTTCTACTCTGACCTTGTGATTTCTTCTTCACTGTGATTGGCTCTTATCATTTGTTCCCTTATTTTTTTGTTGTAGCCATGCCTATGTGGGTCAGGACTACAGCATTCAGAAGAACATCGGAAAAATTTCTCTTGAGCAGATTGATGCAGTAAGTAACAACTAAAGTTATTGACAGAGTTGCATTAATTCTCTATATTATGTATATATATATATATATATATATATGTGTATATATATATGTGTGTATATATATATATATATGTGTATATGTATATATATGTATATGTATATATATGTATATGTATATATATATATATATGTATATGTATATATGTATATATATATGTATATATATATATATATATATATATATATATATGTATATATGTGTGTATATATATATGTGTATATATGTTTATTGGGAATTAAAAAAAAATATTTGGTAAATAAATTTACTCAGGAGCACATACTTGCTTTATATTTGGCACTTAAGACTTGTGCGCATATTAAAGTTTTCCTTTTCCTGAATTCTCAAGTTGCTAGGACATTGAGTATGTCCTACTTTGGTGGTTGGTGTGGATGTGCACAGATGTTTCTAGGGAAGAAAGCTGTCTGTGGAAAGATCTGCTTTCTGTGTGTGTGTGTGTGTGTGTGTGTGTGTGTGTATTTCATCTCAGGGCCGGTTGCTGTTCCAATTAAGTGGCTCATCAGCACATGCAAAATTTTGTCCTTCACTTTTTGCTTTTATTTGAACATTAATGGATGCATGGAAATCGCTTGTAATTAAAGCCTTTGCATTAAATCAAAGACTTTTTTAACTTGGTGCCTCTGTTTTGAATCCTCATATCAGTATTTCACCACATTTTAACGAGGTGTGGTAAAGCTATTCCATGTAAATTAGAGTTTTTGTCCTAATCACACATAATTGTAAATTTAAAATCAAATATTTCTTGATTGGCTTGATTGTGTCACAGTTGTTTTGTGTTTACAGTGGACTCTGTGCTTGTAGTCTTTTAAGGAATCGATAGCTGTCTGCACCTCAAAATTGGCTAATTTATAAATCAAGCCATTTTCAATAATCACTCTTCTCTTTTCTTCGCTTCCCCAGCTCTCGGGCAAGTCCTTTCCTTTGTGTATGAGGCATCTCCACAAGGCACTGAGAGAGAACCACCACCTGCGGCACGGTGGACGCATGCAGTATGGCCTCTTCCTCAAGGGCATTGGTCTTACTCTGGAACAGGCCCTGCAGTTCTGGAGGTCAGAGTTTGTCAAAGGGAAAGTCGATGCAGACAAGGTAACTCTTCAACTTTAGCTTGTTCTCCCTCACATTGTCCTGGTTTTCCACAGGTTTTTGTCCCCAGACAGTTACTGAAGTATATTTTTGTGATTGTAGCAATTCTTTGATGTTCTACTTTTTTTGCTGATGTCATTCTCTTTCTTCATCCCTCAATAACTCTTGAGAGGGTCACCCAAATGAACAAGAGAAAATATTAGAAGGCCAAGTTATTCAGCTGTCTTATTTTGATGCTGGAGATAATTTGCCACCCTTCCATCGTGTCCTTAATTATAATTCTAGAGGAACACGTAAGATCTTATTTTTTGCGCATGGTACATTAAACAAGAAAATTACACTCCCCATCTTAGACCTATGTTTCCCTCCTCCCTGCACTCCGCAAATGAGTGCTTATTCCCAGCTGATGCTCAGTCAAGGAGAAACAAAGGAATTTCACATCCTTACCTGAGAATGGCCGTCCTGTCGGGCATGCTTTTGAAATAATCGTCAAAGTCTCACGAGAGCTCAGTACCAGCTCAGAAATCAGCATTACATGCTGAATTTCTCTCTGGCTGCTCCAGCTGTTTTGGAACTCCCAGTTTTATGATTTCTTGTTTCTTTTGGGATTGTAGCTGCTTAGTTATTGCCAGTTTTTTAGGGATGCACCAACATTAATTTTTCAGGCTATAACAAATGATAACTTGACACAAAATAGGTGTTGAATAAAAGTTTACATTATGGACGTTGCATATTGGTGAACTGAGCAGCTAAACTGACTAACTAAAAAGTCATTTATGGGGTCTCAGCGGGTCCTTGTTCTGTGTGGACATATGGTATAAACTTTATTTGTACAGGTCTTAAAAAGTTATAAAAAAAAGTCTTACATTTGATTTGCAGATGATTTAATCCCTGACTTATCATATGATACAGTATATTGTGAACATTGAATATTTTGGTGCTTTCTTATTTTACATATTGATCCTCGTTTATTCTTCTCCGTGAATAAGGAATATTTTTTTCCTCTTGCTGATGTAATTCTAACCATTGAGAATTTGTGCATAAACGTTTCCTTCAGTTTTTTCCCCATAAGCATTACAGGATTTATTTGACTGTATTTGTGTCAGCAGCTGAGATATCAAATACGCAATTGATCTACTTTTGTGCACAAGTGTATGACTGTCCAAGAAATTTAAAATGACAGAGCGTTGCTAAGCGTTGGCATATTTTCTGTGTCAATGGCAGAACTTCAAGGGAAATCTCCTGAAACTCTCTGCCTGTTTGGATGCTTTGGAAAGATGTAAAGTATTCATGACTGGTACAGGACAGCATTTTGTTATAATGTAATCTATACAAATCATACTACAAATCATTTATACTATTCGCAGTTAATATTCAGTTAATTTTGGGATCAAGGCAACATGATTCAATTGTACCACCACAGTGAATGCAAACAAATACCCTGAAATGGTTTTTGTCATGTTCTGATAAATGCATTATTCATGTGTAGAAACACCGTGAGTGAAGGACAACACAGCATGTACTCGCTGTACTAGAGATAACAATACAGTACTAGCAATAACATGGTAGTTTTTGATTGGTCTACAATTGAGGTGAATATCAGCATCTTTGAGTAATCTAACATGAATAAGCCTTACAATGGATCTGTCGATTTCTGCATTCATATGGGCACAGATGAATTGTGGGCAATAAGCGGTGGCATCCTTATGAATCAAAACAAGTGAAAAATTTGAGTCATTTTCTACAGAGCAGTGCTTTTTGTATTTTGAAGGAAATAAGATGTCAGTTTACTTCAAAAAAGCAATGAAAGAAGATCAAGAGGACAGACAAGATGGGAAATGTATTACCAAGCACCTCTACAAAGCAAAGTGGAAAATAACCATGAATGGCTGGACTTTAATAATGTAGCGTAACATTCTTAAATGGTAAGATGATGTTCAACAAATGATGTTGACTTTTGGCATTTATAGGAAATTTCAATAAAAAAAAAAAAAAGTGTTCATACCATCACCAAAGAAAAACTTTAGAAAATAGCTGTAGTAAGTTTGATCTTAACAAAAGTGCCATTCCTGATTGTTAGAGATTTTTTAATAGAATCACAGGTAATTGTAGTTTTTCACCTGGAATTAAGTAAAATAATGCAGACTGATGGCTTCAACAAAAACCATATGCTATTGATTAACAACCTCAGAGATCATAACAGGTCTATCTTTAAGTTATTGTTAAAAATAAATTTCCCTATGGAGAATATTAATGTGGTTTTTAATTCCGGAACCCCACTCTAGCACTGTATTACATATATACTGTGTAAATTCATTATACATACTTTTTATTTTTTTACTGCCCTCTACACACCTTTTTTTTTGGTCCCATTCTAGTATGTAGATAAAGTCAGCGGACACATGCCACCCTACATGTAAAGACCAGTGCCCCTGTGCAAAGCAATTACATTTTCTTGTGGTATAATTCCCTGGAGCTGTGTATTCAAGCACTATCCCAGTTCTTGCTGCTTCACTTCCACACTTGCCTCCATAGCAGTAGCTTAAAATAGGACCCGCAGGACAAGAATGGTTAGCAGTGGATGGCCTTCAGAAAATCGAAATCCAGGCCAATTTAGTTATAATAGAAATGCTGTGGTACAAGACCATTTGAAACTTCTGTGCACAGTCGAGCGGAAAAATCTCATATTCATACCCTGTGTGCCCTGTTCTTTGTTTTTGTCCTTGCTCTTAACATGTTCGCTGAAGCAAAAATCAAGTACAGATATAGTGAGCATGGAAATGAATGAGTAAATTTGGATGGGCATGCCAAAGTAGTTTAACCCTGCGGTAATCACTATTACCGTAATGGTGCAAATTGTTAAAATCTTTTTAGAAACTGTCCATGTGTTAGTAAAAACCTTTCACAATTTGCTGCCTCTACTAAAGAAGTAGCTCTCTTAAGCACCAAACATTTGCCTTGCTGCACCGAACATGCTCGAGTTCAAAGAGGTGCTTTTGCTTTGACTACTGCTAAGCCACTTTCACAGACTCAAAAGCAGTCAGAGGTTGTCCATTTACAAATATTCCTTCTCTTAGGCGCCAACCATTCCTCTGGAAGAAGTCAGGAGGTGACAAAAATAAATAAATAAAAGGCAAGGCAAGTTTATTTATATAGCACATTTCATACACAATGGTAATTCAAAGTGCTTTACATAAAAAAAAGTAAAATAATCATAAAAAATAAATCAGAATCAGAAAGAGCTTTATTGTCAAGTATGTGTGCACATACAAGGAATTTGTTATAGTGTCACAAGCTTCCAGTACACGGAGACAACAACAACACACAGATAATAAAAGTAAAATAAACATAAAAAAATAAAAAAAGGAATTTAAAAACTTTGAAAATGATTAAAACATTTATTTAAAATGAATTTAAGACTAGAAAATGATTATACATAAAATACAGTGCAATCAATTCAGATTGCATAAAATACAGTGCAATCAGTTTGGATATCATACAGTGCTCATTTAACAAATGCACAGCTAAACAGATGAGTTTTGAGTCTAGATTTAAATGTGACCTAATGTTTTAGCACATCTGATCTCTTCTGGAAGCTGGTTCCAACTGTGGGCGGCAAAATAGCTAAAAGCGGATTCCCCTTGTTTTGTGTGAACCCTTGGTATTTCTAAATGACTCGATCCTAATGATCTGAGTGGTCTGTTAGGTTTATATTCAGTGAACATATCTGCTATGTATTTAGGTCCTAGGAGGCCATTGAGTGATTTATAAACGAGTAAAAGTACTTTAAAATCAATCCTAAATATAACTGGTAGCCAGTGTAAGGACCTAAGGACTGGTGTGCTATGCTCAGATTTTCTGGTTCTAGTCAGCAGCGTTCTGGATGAGCTGCAGCTGTCTAATTGTCTTCTTGGGAAGGCCGGTGAGGAGACCATTACAATAGTCCACCCTGCTGGTGATAAAGGCATGAACAAGTTTCTCCAAGTCTTGACTGGAAACAAAACATCTAATATAAAATCCTGTGAATATTCATGTAAAAGCCATTGGCAGATTGTTTCTACTTTAAGATATTTCTGTTCTAGGATCCAGAATAATTATTATTTTCCATCCAATAATCACAAACAACTCCAAATGTCATGGAAATTCTTGTGAATGATCTTTGAAAGGACAAGATAAGTAGGTGTTCTTCAGGTTCAGGTGAGTTTGTTCCAGCAGGTGGCGCTGTGTCTGATTTTTCGCAGTTGATTGCAAGAGGAACTTGAAACCTTTCAGGTGTGACAGGTGACGTGCATTCTGATGCCGCGGTGAGATCCTCCGGTACAAAGAGACTTCACATATGCAGTTGAGTTTAGACAACTCATTAACTCCGTCTGCGCAGATCATTAGAAGTCTGCTTTCATTTGCAGCTTCTGATGCAAATGGTTAATTAGACACTCATTTACTATCCTTACAGAAAATACGAGCTAACGGGATGAAACTGGAAAAGAAGACACCATAGAAGGTCAGAAAGATCCGATTAATCGTACGAGTGGAACAGATTTCTCGCATGTTGATTTAGGCAAGGCAAGTTTATTTATATAGGATATTTCGTACACAATGGTAATTCAAAGTGCTTTACATAAAATCAATTAAAAAATAATAATAAATAATCACAACAACAAGACAAGGAATTTAAAACTTTGAAAATGATTTACAAATTGATTTAAGAGGTTTAAAATTAATTTAAAACGGTTAAGAATGGAAAACGATTATACATAAAATATAGTGCAATCAGTTCGGACATCGCACAGTGCTCATTCAATAAATGCACAGCTAAACAGATGAGTTTTGAGTCTGCATTTAAATGTGACTAATGTTTTAGCACATCTGATCTCTTCTGGAAGCTGATTCCAACTGCGGGCGGCATAATAACTAAAAGCGGACTCCCCTTGTTTTGTGTGAACCCTTGGTATTTCTAACTGACTCGATCCTAATGATCTGAGTGGTCTGTTAGGTTTATATTCAGTGAACATATCTGCTATGTATTTAGGTCCTAGGCCATTGAGTTATTTATAAACGAGTAAAAGTACTTTAAAATCAAAATCAATATAACTTATAACTGGTAGCCAGTGTAAGGACCTAAGGACTGGTGTGCTATGCTCAGATTTTCTGGTAGCAGCGTTCAGCGTTCTGGATGAGCTGCAGCTGTCTAATTGTCTTCTTGGGAAGGCCGGTGAGGAGACCATTACAATAGTCCACCCTGCTGGTGATAAAGGCATGAACAAGTTTCTCCAAGTCTTGACTGGAAACAAAACATCTAATTCTTGCAATGTTTTTGAGATGATAGTATGCTGATTTAGTTACTGCTTTGACATGACTACTGAAACTAAGGTCTGTCTCCAGAATCACACCAAGATTCCTGACTTGATTTTTGGTTGTTAGACCCCTAGAGTCAAGGTATGCATTCACCTTGAGAACTTCATCTTTGTTTCCAAATGCAATGACTTCAGTTTTCTCCTTGTTTAACTGAAGACATTTTTGGCACATCCAACTGTTAATTTCATCAATGAAAGAGGGAGTCAATGGGGCTGTAGTCATTTGGTGATAAGGCTAGGTAAATCTGGGTATCATCAGCATAGCTGTGATAGGCAATTTGGTTCTTTCTCATTATTTGACTTAGTGGGAGCATATACAGGCTAAACAAGAGCGGTGCAAGAATTGAGCCTTGTGGGACTCCGCATTTCATGGACATCCACTTAGACTTATGCTCTCCTATACTCACATAATAACCTCTCCCTTCTAAGTATGACATGGACCATTTGAGTACCATCCCAGAAAGCCCGACCCAGTTTTCCAGTCTCTCTAGTAGTATGTTATGATCGACAGTGTCAAACGCAGCACTGAGATCTAGTAGTACCAGCACTGATATTTTGCCAGAATCAGAATTTAAGCGAATATCATTTATTATCTTAATGAGCACTGTCTCTGTGCTGTAATGTAGTCGGAAACCAGATTGAAAATTGTCCAGGTATCCATTGGAGTTTAAGTAGTTGTTCAGCTGATTAAAGACTACCCTTTCAATAATCTTTCCTATAAAAGGAAGGTTTGATATTGGTCTATAGTTGCTCAATATGGTTTTATCAAGATTGCTCTTTTTCAGAAGGGGTTTAACAACTGCAATTTTCAGGGAGTTTGGAAAAGTCCCAGAAAGAAGTGAGGCGTTCACCACTTCTAAGAGATCTGCTTCTAAACAGTTAAGCATCCTTTTGAAAAAAGATGTGGGAAGTGTGCCAAGATAGCAGGTTGATGATGTAAGGTGCTGCACTATTTCTTCCAATATTTTGCTATCAATTGCTTCAAAAACAGACATAGTATCTTCTTTTTGATATTGCGGTCGAATCTGTTTGACCTCTGCATAACTTGAGGATGTGTTAATTGCCTTCCTGATATTATTGATCTTCTCAGAAAAGAAGGAAGCAAACTCATTGCATTCGCTGTCAGAGAGCATTTCACTGGCAATCTGACTGGGGGGGTTTGTCAGTCTCTCAATAGTAGCAAAAAGAGTGCGAGTGTTGTTTAAGTTACTGTTTATAAGGTTTGAGAAGAATGACTGTCTAGCTTTGCCTAGTTCCACATTGAAAGCACGAAGGCTGTCTTTATAGATGCTATAGTGGATTTCAAGTTTCGTCTTCCGCCACATCCGCTCAGCTTTTCTGCATTGTATTTTCATATTCTGTACTGCGGTTGATTCTCTCCAAGCTGATTTTTGTCTGC
>NW_015557064.1:389641-399662 GCF_001515605.1 Sinocyclocheilus anshuiensis | reverse complement strand
GAGCACTTCTCCTTTGCCGAGATAATCCATCCACCTCACAGGTGTGGCATATCAAGATGCTGATTAGACAGCATGATTTTTGCACAGGTGTGCCTTAGGCTGGTCACAATAAAAGGCCACTCTAAAAAGTGCAGCCTTGTGGGACTCCGCATGTCATGAATGTCCACTTAGACTTGTGCTCTCCTATACTCACATAATAACCTCTCCCTTCTAAGTATGACCTGAACCATTTGATTACCATCCTAGAAAGCCCGACCCAGTTTTCCAGTCTCTCTAGTAGTATGTTATGATCGACAGTGTCAAACGCAGCACTGAGATCTAGTAGTACCAGCACTGATATTTTGCCAGATTCAGAATTTAAGCGAATATCATTTATTATCTTAATGAGCACTGTCTAATGTGGTCGGTGTGGTCGGAAACCAGATTTAAAATTGTCCAGGTATCCATTTGAGTTTAAGTATTTGTTCAAAACTACCTAGTTGCTCAATAGGGTGTTATCAAGATTTCTCTTTTTCAGAAGGGGTTTACCAACTGCAGTTTTCAGGGAGTTTGGAAACGTCCCAGAAAGAAGTGAGGCGTTCACCACTTCTAAGAGATCTGCTTCTAAACAGTTAAGCATCCTTTTGAAAAAAGATGTGGGAAGTGTGCCAAGATAGCAGGTTGATGATGTAAGGTTATTTCTTATTTCTTCCATTATTTTGCTATCAATTGCTTCAAAAACAGACATAGTATCTTCTTTTTGAGTCGAATCTGCTGCATAACTTGAGGATGTGTTAATTGCCTTCCTGATATTATTGATCTTCTCAGAAAAGAAGGAAGCAAACTCATTGCATTTGCTTTCAGAGAGCATTTGCATTGTAGTATACAGTAGTAATATATTCAGTCATATAATTTCAAGTAAAACCAGACGTTTATTTTGACGTTTTGTCGTGAAGGTCTTTCAGTTTTAGTTTTAGTTTAAGCGTGTATTTGACTGTATTTTTTTCTCAAATGAAACTGCATAAAGCTGGTGAAGTGACTCTCAGAGCAGCTCTGAAGATGAAGTGCATGTGTTCATGTCCTTATATATTGAGATGCAGACGCTGAAAACACTGCGAGTCACGTGTGTTTGAGTTTGTGTATCAGATGAAACTACTCCACGCATTCACACAGAACATGCAGACTTATTAGCGACATGCACTGACTGGTTGCTGTAACATTTATTTCTGTTGTGTGATAGGATATTAGATTAATCCATATTGAGTAAAAATTTCCAGAGCTTATCATCATTATTAACATACATTTTATCATTATCTCGATATGATATCATTTATCGCCCGAAGCTAATTTAGGCTATTTAAAGAACGTGCTTGGCGTGCACGTTGGTGACCACTGCCCTAGATATTCAAAAGACAAGTACTGACCAAATGACACTTGCTTGCATTGATAGACATCTTTAAATAGAGCAGCCACACCTCTCCTAACAGTCCTGCAGACACTCATGAAAGTAAAGTTAGGAGGGGCTGTTTCATTGAGGACGGTTGCACTGCAGCTGTCTTCTAGCCATGTTTCGTTTAGAAACATAAAAGCCAGACAAACACATTCTCTGGTGGTCACGCACCACCACTCGCAAAAGTGCCCCATTTCCAGGGTGGCTGCGTCCCCCTCAGTCTGCCCTCTCAGGTGGAAATCAGTCCACCCACTCACAGCGAACACATTCTTGCTTACAAACCAGCGGATGGTGGAGTCGGTGGGATGCAGGTCGCCGCTCTGTGAGTGATGTATGCAAGGTGTCAAGGATATCAGACGGCACAAAGCCCCCATTAGCATTCCACTTTCATTGGCAAATAAACAACTGCAGCAGCATCTCAATCTGGACCGCTTGTTTAAATTTGGTAGTGGGTGTGGGTGGTCGCAGATAATATTCTGAGGAATAATCTATGTGTTTCTTTATGAAGGAGTTGTTTCGATGTTGTTTTCCTTTTCACAGCTTCCTGTTCCTTTCAGAATCAGAATCAGAATCAGAATGAGCTTTATTGCCAGGTATGTTTACACATACGAGGAATTTGTTTTAGTGACAAGCTTCCACAGTGTAACAGAATGACAGTGACAGAACAAAAAACACAGATAATAAAAAATGTTAAAATAAAAATAAATAAAAAATGGAACAAATAAATAAGGAATAAAAACCTCTGCTGGGCCTTTTTCACAATGGAGTCTATGTGAGTGTCCCACTTCAGGTCCTGAGAGATAGTGGTGCCCAGGAACCTGAATGACTCCACTGCAATCACAGTGCTGTCCATAATGGTGAGTGGGGGAAGAGAAAGCATTCTGCTTTGGCATGCATGAAGGGATGCCGCCTTTTAGCACCTAATGTTCAGATACGCTTCTAGTTAACGGTAGCTGTGCATTATACATGCAGTTCAGCTTTTATTCACCCAGAAAAAAGCACTCTGCTGTTTTGATCAAATCCAGTTCGTTTTTTGCCTTCATTTATTTTTATTTTTTGCTCCTTTGGTCCAAAATTATTAATCTGCAACAAGTTTGCTCCTAGTATTGCTCTTTAGTTGTCAGTAAAGCAACAACAGTAATCATAATAAATAATGATGACGATAATTGTAGTACAAACAACTGCGTGTTCACCTGACAGCGTTCTGTATGCAGCACCAACATGGTTTACATGCAAAATATTGTTACGAGTCATTGATTTTTGGATGAATAAATTACTGTTTACCCTGAGGCTGATCCGTCTGATTGCTGCATGAAGCACGGGACCCTGATGGCACCTGCTACATATCCGTGGCATGGACTTTGTTTGGTGTCTCATTCATGCAGTGGGCCAGGAATGGCTGAGGGCAGGCCACTATGGCCTTCCATACTCCTCTCTGGCTAAATGGTTGCTGTTAACACTCATTTTGAATGAGTGAGCACAATGTGAGGTGCGCCGGGGTGACGGTCATTAGACTCTCACATACCGCTACGCTCTTCGCTGTTCTACTCTTCAGCCATAAGAGAGAGTCGGGATGCTTTAATGTGACTTTACTGGCTTATAATGTCAAGTCAAGTCAAGTCACCTTTATTTTCCCCATTTAAATTAACAAGGTGGTAGCGATCGGACAGGTAGGATCTAAACCATCTTAAAGCCTGCCCTTGAATACCTGTATAGTTTTGTAATCGATCTATGAGTATGTCATGATCTATAGTATCAAACGCAGCACTAAGATCAAGTAAAACTAGCAATGAGATACAGCCTTGGTCTGACGCAATGTGTGTATATAAAATAGATTTTTAATATTTATGGCCTCTTCACAGCAACACAGATGTTCAGCACAAACATTCGGGCTGATTTCGTATGCGATTTGTGTTAATATTAATGTGTATTTAAAAAAAACTGCAGATGGACAATGAAATTCACTCTCTGACAGTAGGTGGCACTTACAGGAAAGCAAACCACTTGGCTTGCTTTTGCGTTTCTGATAGGGCTGCACGATTAATCGAATGTGATTGTCATGCGTATCTTGTCAGTAAAGCCGGTTCTGTGATTAGTAGTAAATCTCCATCACCTGCTTTCAGATGGAGCGGCATTTACTACACAGAGCCGTAGTTCACTGACAAGCTACGCAAAATCGCGTTCATAATCGCAGACGATTTAATCACGTGATTATGAAATCGTTCTGCGATTATGAAAGCTGTTTGCGTAGCATGTCAGTGAACTAAGGCTCTGTGTAGTAAATGCTGCTCCATCTGAAAGCATGTGAAAATAGCACATTTAATAACATGTTTTTACTTCAAACTCACTTCATAACATCGGAGTGTTTGAAATAAATCTTTCTGTGAGATGATGTGGCTTCTTACACAGAATAAGGCACGCAACATATTTCAAAGTATTCAAAGTATTCTAAGCAGTGATAAAGGCTGTCGATTAGCATTGTATTATTATATACTTTATTATAATAAAAATTATAATAAGACGAACTCAGATAAACCATATATTGTCGTAGTCGTGTGTTTATTAGTCACGTTGAATTAATGAAAGCAGTTAAATCTTCTGTTTATTCAGCAACCGCTTATAGGCATTTCCTGGGTTTCTTCTGCGAGGCGTATTTGGAGTTTCTGCGTGAGAGCGCCCTCTGGCCTTCGGATGGAGATTTACTACTGATCACAAAACCGTGCTTCACTGAAAGATACGCATGACAATCGCAGCTTCTGCCTAATCGCGATTTATCGCCTTTGCGATTTAATTTCGATTAATCGTGCAGCCCTAATTTCTGACACTCTGACTCATGAAGGGAAAGTCATACAGTATATACATGTTTTCAAAGAGACAATCAAATTTTTTTTATCAAACAACACCAAATGCAAGAGCTCAGAGAGCCACATCTGGATTTTTCCTCCGCTAACTCACTGTTATTTGGAAAAAATAGTCATAATTTTAGTGTGAATCTTATTGGTTGGCCAGCTGTATTCACAGTGCGATGGAAAAGATATTAGAACCTCTTTCCTTACAAAAAATCTGGTGCATTAACAGCCTGGGAATATTTGTCTCTATCAGAACAGTTGCATTAACAGCTGTTGATTCAAATTTAAAATGTTCATTGCACCGAATTTTGGCACTGAACATTCATCTTGGTGTGAACAGGCCTTTACAGTTTCAAAACTCAGGCTTTTGCAAAGTTGAAGATGGTTAGCAGGGCATTGCTATGCATTGTATCTAGGGTATTTTAAATGTTTATTAGTATTTCTGTGGTTTATCAAGTGTTCAGGTAGTTGCTAGGCGGTTGTTCACTGCCCAAAATTCCTGTGTTTATTTTTGTCTCTAGATTTATTCTTGGGTCTAGTTGTCAGTATGATTTCACAGTGGGTGGGTTTGTCCTGTGTGATGCCACAGAAATAGAAGCTAAACTTGACAAAATGTCCTGCTGTGAATGGTTAGGACAGAAACTCAGTTTTACATGGAAAAAAGCGTTTATCTTGTAGCTTTACCGCATTGATCTTGGTTAGAATAAGTTGTTGAGGGTGTCATTTTTGTTTTAATGCTTCCCTGTTAAGTATGATTAAAAAATTGTTCCTCATTATATGGATTTAATTAATTAATTGTAAAGGTACCTAATTGAAATATTAATTCCCTCACTAATTAACAAGTATCAAGTAGGTTTGTATTTGTATTTTATTCAACAAACTTCAAAAAGGAAGGACAAAAGTGAGGAACTTCTAAAGCTCCAGAGATCGTCTGTCTTCAGATTATAGACTTTAATCAATAACAAAAAGCTTTTGCTGTGAATAATCCAGACATGAGTTGCTTTAAGGATGTGTAGCATTTAGAATAATTACATAGCAGGTCATCTTGAATCCTTCTCGAATCTTTTAAAGTGCGTCGTAACCACTTTTAGTCTTTACACAGCGCTGAATCATTTAACATTCGCATGGGGTGAATAATCTTCTTTTAAAGAACATTAGCATGCTAATATTCCACGAAAAGACAAAGGTAATTACAATACGTTTGAGCATTTTGCCAGTAACCTTTAAGGCACATGAATCACTGTTTGGCTTATTCACCCATGCTGAGGGGGGCTTGAAGGATGGATGCAGGGAGCAGGGCATCTCGCACCTCACTATTTCTATTTAATTGAACCATGATGCCTTTTTATTATTCTACACCAATAGCTTCAGCACAAGAAAGTACAGCTTGTGGATTTGCAGCACATGGAAATGATACCAAAGCCACAGATTCCTTTGGCTTTGACACTTGTGATTATTTTCTATCCTGCAAACATTTGCTTGTGTTGTTTTCAAGTTAAACCTGTTTATTGTGATTGTAAAACATAAGAAGTCCTGCAGCCACAAGTATCATTTTGTCTTAGATTGAACTTGGCATTGAGGTGTTTTGTCAAGGAATAATGGGAATCTTACCCAAACCTGTCTGTGTACCTTTTTATGTTCACATTCTTTTTCTCACCTCCGTCTCTTAATGTTTCCCTCAGGGAGAGTGAGGAGTATAATTTATGGAAAAAATTTAATTCCCCTTCCTAGTGTCAAAAAGGTAACTGCTCTACAAGGAACTGAGATGTTGACAAAAGTGGCTCTGTTGTTTACCGGTCTGACTGTCTGAAACATCCCCCACACCCCCCACAGCAGCTGCCTGTTTAATTAGAGCGCCGGGCCCCCAAGAGACCAGCAGCTCCTCCTGCACACTGTATGGAGAAAACCAGACCCTCTCAATCACTCAGGCCTCTAACTGTTCACGCTGTTTACTCAGCCGAGTCTGCACATGCCACAATAGCTTAACAGTGCTAATTGACATAGGAAAAAAGCCAGTGAATAACAGAGGAACATGCAGGACAGGAGCTGTGAAGAGACATCATTATGCATATAGACAGTAGAGGTTATTGGTTAGAATGTTATTCTAGTCCGTCACTGTTATATAAATTTCCCCAAAAATATTAAGCAGCACAACATTTTTTTTTTCAACATTGATAATAATAAGAAATGAGTGCTAAATCGAATTAGATTAATTTCTGAAGTATCACGTGACACTGAAAACTGGAATAATGGCTATTTTAAATGTATAACGGTATTTTAAGGTATATTAAATTATTTTAAATTGTAATCCCATTTCAGACGTGTCTGTCTACAGTATCTCTATCTATCTATCTATCTATCTATCTATCGATATAGATAGATTGATTATAGATGGATAGATATATACATAGCTATAGATATGTAGCTATAGAGATGTGTAAAATGCTCTTAAAAACTTCCCATGTTATAATATTTTTTTAATGTTTATGAATTAAAAAAAAATGGTTTTATTAAAATATATATAAAAGGTCATACAATTAGACAAACAACAATTGTATCGGAGAGCAAAAAATTCCAGTTGTGTTCTTTAATTGTCAAGTGTATCTTAGGTACAGCAACAGTATATCTATGGCACTTCATCCATTGTTGTCATTGAGATTCAGAGCTGGCCCCACAGACAGGCAAAGAGCCATGCCCAACCTCTCTTTTCATCTGGGTTTGCGCTTAATGCCTCTACCGAAACATCCATCTTTTGAACTCACATTTTGTCGTCTTGTTCCTTATGAAGGTAAAATGACGTCAAAAAGATTTGCATACGCCACATACAGATTGGTTCTATGCAGTCAATCTGTTTTGCAGTTCTTTAAACTGTTGTTTTCGCTTGCAAATCACTGTTCACAGGCTTGCAGTGCTTTTGACCGTCTTTTGGCGAAAAAAAAACGTGCCAAAAGTGTAAGCGCGGAAAAATGGAAGTCAGAAGCATGCAGATCATATTTATTTTGCGTTAGCATGAAGCTGCAGTTTCACAATACATGAATTACACTTACGAGTAACAGTAAAATGCTGCAAATATTTTTTTCTTGCGCTTGAAACATGATTTACACCTTTACAAAGCTTCTCTTGCGCACGCAAATTTAATTTACGCTTACAGTCTTATGTACACTTCCACAAATATTACCCTGCGTATGCAAATCTTTTTGACGTCATTCTACCTTCATATTCCTTCTTTTTACAGAGAAATCTCAAGAAATTTGAGTGGTTTTCACTCTGTTCCACACTCCATTCTTTAAGAATATAAAGCATTGCCTTTTGTCAGAGATATGAAATGCTGATTGTATCACCGTGAGCAGTGAATTTGGACTTCAATAGGTTTATGTATATTTTTCACTGTTGCCATCCCTGACACGCTTTGCATTTTCACAGATTATCTCATATTAGCAAGTCAGTATCTTTATCAGTCTTGCCACTCTGACATCAATGGCATCAATTTAACATGGACTTTTACTGCAGTCACAAAGAACCGCTTTGCCGATGGTCATACAAAGTTCCTACGTCTGTCTGTGGCACGTACATCTGTGTGCTTGTGACAAAAAGAGAGATTTCCTATGATGTTATCTGTATTCCCACAGGGTACAATATGAGTTCAGTGAGCTGTGTTTTTGCTGCTTTGCCAGACACCTACTCAACACTCCTGAGCTCTTCAATACAGTGGGTGGACTGTCGCAGCTTAAATCGAGTTTTACTAGCCTTTTATCACAATGTGCTTAAACTCCTTTTGTTTGGCCAGTTCATTTTTAGGTGCCAGTCAACTGTAGAAAAATAACTCGGTGCTTTTATTACTATATTCAGGATCTTCTCAGTCGTGTGGAGTTGTGAGAGAACTGAAAAATAGTGTTAGAGCACAATCACACTGCTAGTTTTTTTTGTTTGTTTGTTTTTGGTTTACCCTTTTTTCCCCAAAATATTGTATACTGTAATGTTTACGTACAGTATTGTTTATATATTTTGTAAGTTGATGTTTAAAACTGTAATTTTTGAATCAACCTTTTAAAGGGTTAGTTCACCCAAAAATGAAAATTATGTTGTTGTTCTGCAGGTGTTCTGACGATTTGTTGGTAGCATAATCTGATAGGTAGCATTATTTGTCAGAATACCTGCACACCAAAAATCCTCCCCGCCACGGCTGCAGCTTCTCACTGACAACATAACGGCGCTCGCATTATTCACAGTCGGGTTATTAGCAGAGAACACAGAGCAGGTCTTGAATTTCAGGTGCAGGATTGCGGCTATTAATAATAATTCTACTCATTCCCGCAGATTCTGCGCTTATAATGCGATGACAGATGACGGAATTTATAATTTGCACGTCGGTCTACTTGATCTGTAATAATCGGTATCGGCATCGGCCTTGAAAAGCACATATCGGTCGACCCCTACCTAGGATGCCTCGGGGGTGAGTAAAACGCAGACTAATTTTCATTTTTGGGTGAAATAACCCTTTAAAACCTCTGGAAAAAAGGTGTTTAAATACATTGATACATTTTTTTATGTACAGGGTCAGTAACTGTACTGTTTTAAATTTACAGTACAATAAAACATTTAGCTGAACCTTTTATATTTATAATTGTTTTTTAAATTCATGGTTTCTTGTTTTCACAGAGAAATCAAATGATAATTATCAAGAAAATGCACGACAGAAGCATTTCAAATTCTCCTTCCTGTTGCATTCAGTGAAAAGCATTATAAAGCACTGGAGCTTTCAAGTGTAATAATCTATCAGTCAGTTTCCAGAAAACATCTGGAATGAGACGAGCCTGAATCCAGCGAGGAACAGGTCACGCCAGGAGCCTGTTTTATTATCTGCAGAAAATGACGACTGATTAACTCACCGTTTATTTTGGTACAGATTTTCTCCAGGTTTACTTTGGAACGGATATGAAATGGCTCAGATGTGCATTTGCATACATTAAGGGAGAGGCTGTTGACATTAATACAGTAATTAGTTGCATTCTAATGAGCTGATGGTGCAGCCAACAGCAGCGAGTTGTCTGTGGGTTACTGCCTGACAGCGTTTACTGTAAGTGGGAGTCAGCGGCAGATTGCTGTGAGCCTGGGGACCCTATATGATGATTGTTTTGCCACATTACAAAATGTACTTACTGTGATCAAGTGTGTGAACATTTAAAGTTAGTGTGAAATCAAAATTGACCCCATTTACTTTTATAATGCACATTTTTATGACTTTTCTTTTTCCGCTGACATTGCTTAGGCATTGCGGGCAGTTGGATAATGTTTAATGATAGTCAAATAGCTATTCAGGCATTATTTATTTTAGCAACTTCTGTTCAGCCCTATTCCTGTATGTGCATTCTAAGAAAAAGCATGTAAAAAAAAAAATGGACCTTTAGGTATACAGCAGCTAGTCACTGGGGCAGAATCTTTATTTATGTACCTTATTTACTCTTAAAAGGTTCAAAGTAGTACCTTAAGGGTGCATATTTCTACTGTAAGGTAAGAATATGCACTTTTTAGGGGTAGATCATTTGTACAAAGTTGTCCCTTTAAGAGTACTGCCCCAGAAGCTATTGTACCCCTGAAGTTACTTTTTTTTTTCTGACAGTGTAATGACCACTTTTTACTATCCAAATCTGTTCACACTACACATTTTTCCCCCATCAAATATTCTGTTTCACTCAAAAATACGTCACATTATTTAAGTAAAGTGGTTTTCAAACTGCAATTC
>NW_015557064.1:383311-388541 GCF_001515605.1 Sinocyclocheilus anshuiensis | reverse complement strand
TTAAAAGAATAATCACACAATACGCTATTTCTTCCATGTTTTAATTTTAATGGTAAACCCATTAAATAAAGAGTTTAACTTTTTAAAATAAAGAGTTTACTGTGGGAGTACTACACTCAACCAACACCAGGGAAGGCAGTTTTTGTCAGAGCCCTTGTTATTCTTAATTTTGACATTAATTTTCATTTTTACACCAGACATATATATCAGTTCAAAATATCGGTTATCGGTCTACTTGATCTGTAATAATCGGTATCGGCATCGGCCTTGAAAAGCACATATCGGTCGACCCCTACCTAGGATGCCTCGGGGGTGAGTAAAACGCAGACTAATTTTCATTTTTGGGTGAAATAACCCTTTAAAACCTCTGGAAAAAAGGTGTTTAAATACATTGATACATTTTTTTATGTACAGGGTCAGTAACTGTACTGTTTTAAATTTACAGTACAATAAAACATTTAGCTGAACCTTTTATATTTATAATTGTTTTTTAAATTCATGGTTTCTTGTTTTCACAGAGAAATCAAATGATAATTATCAAGAAAATGCACGACAGAAGCATTTCAAATTCTCCTTCCTGTTGCATTCAGTGAAAAGCATTATAAAGCACTGGAGCTTTCAAGTGTAATAATCTATCAGTCAGTTTCCAGAAAACATCTGGAATGAGACGAGCCTGAATCCAGCGAGGAACAGGTCACGCCAGGAGCCTGTTTTATAATCTGCAGAAAATGACGTCTGATTAACTCACCGTTTATTTTGGTACAGATTTTTCTCCAGGTTTACTTTGGAACGGATATGAAATGGATCAGATGTGCATTTGCATACATTAAGGGAGAGGCTGTTGACATTAATACAGTAATTAGTTGCATTCTAATGAGCTGATGGTGCAGCCAACAGCAGCGAGTTGTCTGTGGGTTACTGCCTGACAGCGTTTACTGTAAGTGGGAGTCAGCGGCAGATTGCTGTGAGCCTGGGGACCCTATATGATGATTGTTTTGCCACATTACAAAATGTACTTACTGTGATCAAGTGTGTGAACATTTAAAGTTAGTGTGAAATCAAAATTGACCCCATTTACTTTTATAATGCACATTTTTATGACTTTTCTTTTTCCGCTGACATTGCTTAGGCATTGCGGGCAGTTGGATAATGTTTAATGATAGTCAAATAGCTATTCAGGCATTATTTATTTTAGCAACTTCTGTTCAGCCCTATTCCTGTATGTGCATTCTAAGAAAAAGCATGTAAAAAAAAAAATGGACCTTTAGGTATACAGCAGCTAGTCACTGGGGCAGAATCTTTATTTATGTACCTTATTTACTCTTAAAAGGTTCAAAGTAGTACCTTAAGGGTGCATATTTCTACTGTAAGGTAAGAATATGCACTTTTTAGGGGTAGATCATTTGTACAAAGTTGTCCCTTTAAGAGTACTGCCCCAGAAGCTATTGTACCCACCCCCCCGAATATCCTGTTTCACTCAAAAATATGTCACATTATTTAAGTAAAGTGGTTTTCAAACTGCAATTCGGATTGCTTTTTAAAAGTAAAAAAGATATGAATAGGTCATTTGCTATTTGACTGAGTGAAAACGTGGAGAATTTCTGCTCCATAAAGGCAGATTAGATTTAAAGCTCACATTCAGAGCAGATCAAGCATGGCTCAGGCTGTAGTGAGATTTAAAAGTAAACCTGGATGGGATCTCAGTCAACCAGGACAAAATTCACAGGTGAAAAATGAATTTCAATTGGACAAAATAGATCACAAGAAGAGTGGCGTTGTGGATTAGTGATATGATATGAAAACTGAAGGGCTTGCTTGAATCTATAGACCCATCATGTCATTCATTTGTGAATGAGTAAGTTGATTTTATGGCCTGTTTAATTGCAGCCTTGTAGATAGTCACCTTATCAAGTTCACAGGTTTTATTACTATGGTAATGGCATCTGAGTGCTGCAGGTAATTATTACTTCCTCTCTCTCTCTCTGTCTCCCCCCTTTGCTCTGTTTTCTCTATCTCTCTCCCTCTCTAAGCTGAGACATAACCAGCTCAGGAGGCTAGGTTACCCTTTTGGATAGTTACCAGAGTGTACATGATTGGTGTATTGAGTTCAGGCCTGAGATTGAATGCACTGACCCTCATCAGATGCAGTGTAATGGTTTCCTAAGCATACGCCATATTTCTCAAGGTGGACAGTGAGGTACACAGCAGCTCTCGTACAGAAAAAGCTGCACAAAGCACAAATAAGACTGGGTAATGCTCAAAGGATATTTCACGTCACTTTTAATTTGTATGAGCCGCGTGAGGCAACTTCTATGTATTTTTCTTTTTCCTGTCCTACCCATGTCCTGTGCAAACAAAAATTTCCATATTGAAAATCTGGGATTCCTAATTTAATTTAAACCTGGAAATATAGGAAATAAAGTGTTCTGCACCATTTCTAGGTCACTAATCAAATAAGCAAATTTGTGAAATTGATCATGTGACACTCTGCACAGATGGTCATTTTTTGTATTCATGCTCTTTAGATAATGGAGAACACATTCACCAGGTTTGGAATCTTGTGGAGTTGAAACACCTTGCTGCCATCAAAGCGAATGAGGGACAAACCTAATACTATAATTCCTAAATTATCATTTAATCTTTTTTATGGATTTTTTTTTACTCATAATGTAAACAACCATTCTAAAGTTTAGGATTGAGTTCTTTTTAAGAAATAAATGCTTTTATTCAGCAAAGGATACATTCAGTTGATAAAAAGTGACAGTAAAGACATTTAAAATACCGACCCCAAATTTTTGAATGATAATATTCAAATCTCAAATTAGAACAGTTGTTATAAAAATCATTTGCTCCGTGAATGTTTTGCACTGTTATTTTTATTTCTGCTTAAGGTTGCAGCTCTTCAACAGAATGGCTTTCCTCTTCATGTGTTAATTTTTTTTATTTGGTTTGATGGCGATGCCTCAGAGACATGAGATTTGTGCGTAGAGAGTGAGAGTGGGAGGTGGGGGAGGAGAGCGAGGAAAAGATCAGCCACATTATCCATAATCCAGTCACAGTTGTCTGCGGTTTGGTGACACCGCTACAGCAGGTCTCTGCTAATAACTCTATATTTCATAGCGGAAAACGCCCTGCCCCAACCCACTTGATGTACGACAATGTCTTCGTTTCACCCACAACCTCCCCACTATTCCTACCCTCTTCTCACGCACTTTACTGTCCTCTCCCTCAAACTCATGTTCTCTCTCTCTTTCTCTCTCGTCTTTGTCTTGCTCTGCAGTTTGATAAAGCATATGCCTACAGCGTCCGCCACATGTTTGGGAAGGAAGGCAAGCGCACTGACTACACCCCCTACAGTTGCATGAAGGTGATTTTGTCAAACCCACCCAGCCAAGGCGACTACCACGGTGAGTCATACTGAGCCAGACTGTTGGTTTTAAATGCAATCGGTCCCCACGAGGCCCGGGTTTAGTTCTGTAACGAAGAGAATTAAAAGGCTACTTAGTACGCAGGTGGTCTTGAATAAAAAAATAAAAAATCTAGTCCACACAGCCTAATTGATAACACCTGCTTTTCGCAATGCACATAATGAACAAAATGTTTCCGAAAGTGAGCATCACTATGTCCTGCTCACTATGAAGGCCAGAAAGGTTGTGTGTGCCTAAGGATTAGGGTAGGCATTACCGTCTTATATGTGCTTATTGGATAGATACACCATCATAAAGCTATACATCACTGGCACTTTGTTTTAAAGCGAGATGTTCCCTAGTTGACTTAGCATGAATATTTGTATTTAGCTGTTAAGACATTGCTTGAATTATGTCTTTTTTTATGTCAAATATTGTCTTGTTTCTATTTGAATACTTCCATGTGTCGAAAATAAATTTTCAATCATTTAAATAAACTCAAATTTTAATAAATATATATTTTGATATATTTTATTCAAAAGATTTAATATTTGAAAGATATTAATACCTTTATTCAGAAAGGATGTGTTAAATTGTTCAAAAGTGACAGTAAAGACATTTGTGTTACAGGTCATTTCTATGTTAAATAAATGCTGTTCTTTTGAACTTTCTATTCATCAAAGAATCCTGAAAAAATATGTCATGGTTTCCACAAAAATATTAAGCGGAACAAGAAATCTTTCTTGAGCACTAAATCTGAATATTACATTCCTACATGTAATTATGAGATTGTTTCCTGCTAATAGCCTTTGGATGCATGAATTAAATCAAGGGTTTTAAAAACCCTAAAAAGAGCTTAAATTACATGCTTTCAAAAAGAATCCAGGATCACATGATCATAACTGCTAATTTACTTCCTTGAAGTGACCGTCATAAAGTATGTACCCTACCCTTCACTAAGAGCATTGTGGAAGAGCACTTAGGGTGCACACATTTAGGGTTCACACTTGGTTTGATTGCCTGGTCTGAACTCGAGTTGGATTGCTTCCCCTCCCCCTGCACCTGCTGGACTGCATTCATATTATTTTATTTGGGTCCAAACCACGGTTCGTTTGCGTCATCAAGCCAGCAGCTGTTTATCCCATTGCTTAGTAACAACGGCACATTAACGGCGTAGCATTGCTCTCTTCACTTTTATATTTATTGTTTTTGAACCGTTGATTTTGTTTCCAAAGCTTCAGTACATAACGACTCAGTACTTGCGTCTGTCTTACGAATGTACTGCAAAATGCTCTAAAGCAGTGTTTCCCAACCTTTTTTTAGTCGCGGCACCCTTTGGAAATTTTAACAAACTTGTGGCACCCTACAAAATTAATTTTGTCACAATATTTGAATTTCTAACTTCGATATGATCATTTGAAAAGTATAGATATTCGGTACAACAGGGAAGAACTGCAGAATATAATGTCATACAGATATTTTTAATATTATTAAAAAATGTTGTCCATCAATGGTGGCAATCAGTAGGCTAATTTCTATTGAAGAGACCAATTTATATGACAGATTTTAATGTAGGCTTTTATACATATGTAAACATTATTTCATTACCATTATAACTAGCTATCGCACACATTTTTGCTCACTCAATGTTTTTTTATTTTACAGTGGGGTGATTTTGGTGCAGTAGCACGAGATAGCTTGATTTCAAACTTTGAATTGAATAAAATGACAAGTAAGAAGTCAATAATAAAATAAGAACAAATAAAGAAATTAAGAAGTCCACAGCCATATCACCCTGCAGCCCAAGACTGGTTGCCCACTGA
>NW_015557064.1:381831-383278 GCF_001515605.1 Sinocyclocheilus anshuiensis | reverse complement strand
GATATCGCTGGAAATTAAGTGTCCCCAACTAAGCAAGCCAAAGGCGACAGTGGCAAGGAAGCAAAACTCCATCGGTGACAGAAATGGAGAAAAAAAAAACTTGGTAGAAACCAGGCTCAGTCTGGGGGTCAGTTCTCCTCTGGCCAGACAAAACCAGCATGGTGTGGTTTAATTCCATGTTGCAACACAGGTCAGATTGTGCTTGGGACTTGTCTGGTTCCCGGTCTTGTCCCGATGGCCGTCTAGTTGACGAGGTCTTCGCACGGTATCTGTCTCTGGGGCTCATCTAGTTGACATGGTCTCTGCTGACATTCAGGGTTGTAGAGGTCGTCTGTAGGATACAGACTGGATCTGGGTGGCTACGGTGACCTAGGAATAAGAATGAAACAGATTAATATTAGCGTAGATGCCATTCTTCTTACGATGTAGCAAGTACATTGGGCGTTATGGGAAGTGTTAAGCACGCAGAGCAACCACCCAATAAAGCATTTCAATAATATAACCTTGAGGTCATGAACGCATGAATTAATGTTTCTGCATTTGACATTAAGAGAATAGGTCGTAATTTAGATATATTTTTAAGATGGAAAAATGGTTTTCAAATGCTAGAAACATGGTTTTCAAAGGAAAGATTGTTATCAAATAGCACACCTAGGTTCCTAACTGATGACGAAGAATTGACAGAGCAGCCATCAAGTGTTAGAAAGTGTTCTAGATTTACATGTGGAGGTTTTTGGTCCAATAATTTGGTCCAATAAAGTTTTTTCCAGAATTTAGCAGTAGGAAATTACTAGTCATCAACTATGCATTCAGTTAGTTTTGCGAATTGGTATGTTTCGTCGGGCTGCGAACAAATATAGAACCGAGTATCATCAGCATAACAGTGAAAGCTAACACCATGTTTCCTGATGGTATCTCCCAACGGTAACATGTCAAGTGTGAAAAGCAGCGGTCATAGTACTGAGCCTTGTGGTACTCCATACTGTACTTGTGATCGATATGATATTTCATCATTCTCTGCTACGAATTGATGACGGTCAGATAAGTAAGATTTCAATGCAATTCATGCAATTCCACTAATGCCAACATAATTTTGTAGTCTACTCAAAAGAATGTTGTGGTCAAATGCAGCACTCGTAGTGCTAAGATCCAGTAGCACTAATGGCGCTTTTCCACTGCATGTAGGGGATATGACGATTTTTGATCATGGACAATAAAAATGTCTCCACGATCTGCTTTTGAAGAAATATCGTAGTATCATGCTACAGCGCACATTCTATCTGTTGCAGATCTGACACCTCAGTCTCAATGCTTTACAACGCCACATACATTCACATCAGTGTTAACTCGGTGTTCGAGTTACTCTCACAACTTCGAACTTCGATGTGATAATTTGAAAAGTATAGATATTCGGTACAACAGGGAAGAACTGCAGAATCATACAGAT
>NW_015557064.1:377334-381603 GCF_001515605.1 Sinocyclocheilus anshuiensis | reverse complement strand
CAATAATAAAATAAGAACAAATAAAGAAATTAATAATGATAGCACAAATAAAAAATAACGACAGGCCTTTGAATTAAATAAATTGCTATTTAGTTTTTCAGGTAGGTCTAACAGGGTTAAGATATGTAACAATTTTTTTTTTTTTTTTTACCAATTATCCAAATCTAATGTTTAGTCCTAGAAAGCTATTATTATCAGAACATGTGAGCATATCATAGCGGTAAACAGATCAATGAATGAGAGCGCAGCGTTACCAGAGTTGCCCATATACCACACCATGTTACAACACAGTAGGGCTATTGCAGACAGAAACAATACTGTACTACATCGATGTTTCCTGTCGGCTCAATTTTTGAGTGGACTTTGTTGTTCCGATTCGCATGAACGGTATACGAGTGGAGCGACTGAGCGGAGCACACATGCATAGAGCGGGATAATACGCAGAGCGTCACACCATGTGGAAGTGAAACCTGAGTGGTGAACTAATTTTCGGCAGCCGTAATTTCGGTGCATCTCTAATTATTGGCGACATCAGAAATGGATATTATATACTAGATGCTTTTTTGAACATTTTAGCTATTTAAAAATATTAAAAAAGGATTTTTTACAAGGCACCCCTGCTCTCGACAGACGCCGCGGCACCCCGGTTGGGAAACACTGCTCTAAAGTACGCTGAAGGCAAACAGAAATTAGATGTACAGCACTCTGCTTGCAGCACGTCACTCAGGCTTGTCAGGAAAATTAGTGAAACACACACGCAAACACACATTTTTATCAAAGTGGTTCACTTCCACGATTGGTACGATTACGTTCATATCAGCAGCAAACCGTACCGGAGTTCACTTGAACCGTACCCCAGACCACCCCTTTTAAGTGGACTCTGGTACGGTTGGCGGGTGGACACCCGAGTTCAGAAGACAGTGTTCATGTCATTCAAACGTACTGAACTCTGACGTCACCTTTGTTTGGAAACACGACCCCACAAGTAGTACCCCCTCCCTGCAGTGGCCTTCAAGGGCACAAAAAAAACACATGGGTCGTGTTCAATTGTCCTGTAAAACATATTTTCAGACACTGGTTTGAACTGTGATGCTTGTAAACCCATTTTCTCCTTCTCTTCATCTTCTTCACAGGGTGCCCATTCCGCCACAGCGACCCTGAGCTGTTGAAACAGAACTTGCAGAACTATAAAGTCTCCCCTAGTGGGATCAATCAGGTTTGTCCAACAACTAACACACACTTGACCAGATTCAGCACTGTGCGAAGGCAGAGAGAGTGTAAAGGGCTTTTTAAAACTTAACTTGGCATCCATTAAAATGATTTGCAAAAATTCACCTCTCCATGACCACAGACAAAACAAAATCTACCAAATAATGGGTAGAAATGACATTAGTTTGACAATTAAAATGATACGACTGTATAGTAATCATACAAAAATGGTGTGATTCATTTTTAACAAGGCATCCTTGAAAGCCCCATCCTGCAGTACTTTTGGAATATTAATGACAAAAAGAAATAACGCTCAGGATTCTCCAGTGTAATGACAGCTTCGGCTCCGTGTTGATTACTTTGACCTTTGCTGTATCCAGTGATTTGATGCATTCTTTAAAGTACTCTTAAAAGTTATTTCAGCTGATTTTTTCACACATTAAAGCAGCTCCAACAGCCAGGCAGTGAAATGAGATGGACCAGCCTTGCTGCAATGTTCTCATGGAGTTATAATCCTTTGACGCTAATGTAATTAACGGACTGGTATTAATAAGACCATTAAGTTCAGCGTTACAAGGCTATTAAAAATATATACATAAAGCCAAATCTTGCATACTATCTCTGGTTTTACTGTAGCTGATATGACTGAAGTTAGCTATCAAAAATTAATGTCATATAATCAAATATATTTTTACATTATATATTTATATTATTATTACTATATTTTTTATTATTTTTGGGGGGTATTTGAACTGTAAATGATGATAATGTTTAATAAATGTTGCACACATAATATTGAAGATATGCATATAATGTTGAAATATGTTGAAAATTATATGTTTAAACTTAAATTATATAAAGCATATAGTTTAAAGTGTATGAAAATCATTCTTAGCTATTTGAGAAACGTTAGCTTGTTCCCCTCTTGTAAGGTGTGCTGGATTTTTTTTCTTCTCACATGCCTTGTCCACTACCACCCATCGTGCGGTTGAGGGAAATGGCTGATGGCTGCCTAATGCAGTCCGACATGCCAGCCCAAGGGTAGCACATTTCCAATCCAATTAAATTCATAATTTCATTGGAAACCCCAAGCAGTGTCCTTATACACTCAGTGTTCAGAGTCTTAGACCTGTGGGCGTGTGAAGCAACAGCTTGATGTTCACTCCAGGAGCTCGTGCATCACGTGGCCCTCTCGCTGCAGCGCCAGCCCAGTGCGCTGGATAATTAAAACCCTCAGAAAATGTGAAAAGCCCAGGTAGTAGGGTGATTAAAATGCAGAACGTCAACCTTCTTAGTCAACCTGCCTATTGACAAAGTGACATTACAGTCAAAAGGGCGAGACTCCAGTCTGGAAAGAGAACTGCTGTAGAAAAGTGAGCTCACCTCTCTCACTCACAGTTAGAGCCCGTCACAGCGTGACTCTTACCTTAGGAAGTGCAGATTAAAGGGTTGCATGCTTGGTTCAAACGGTGGAAAAAGAAGGGAGAACGTGTCAAGTCATTTTTCACACCTCCACCTAATACTTGAGCATCCCCTGAAATTATAGTCTTATGTTGTGCCTGTTTGTTTGCTATCAATTTACTAAGCCACAGATATAATAAAGCAGTCAGAACTAAGTCAATTTTTTGTCCAATGATTTTGCTAGCAGTATTAAATTAAGTAGCATCATAAATGTTGCAATTTCAATGTTTGTTTTTTTTGACAATTGAGTTTTCTTACAAGAATGCCATTTTCTAGCATTGTGATCCTTCCTTGACACTGTGTATAAAGTGTTACAATTATATCTTGATAATGTTTCTGATTTGAACTTCGATGTCAACAAAGTATTTTGTAGTTTGTAAGTGCCAGTCATTTTATGTGAATCAGTTCAATGAAACGATGCAAAACTTGATTCAATGAGTTTATTGGCATCTTCACTCAGAAATGTTAAAGGATGTCCTGTTGAGTTTTACGTGTGTTAAAATGTTTGAGTTAAGCATGTAGATAAATGTTGATGTTTATTACTATAAGAAACCCACAAATCACTACAAGTCAAATAAGTGCAGTGTTAATATGTAATGCATGTTATTAGCTGTTCTTGGCTATGTTATCCAAAGGCGATATTTGGCAACCAGTGATATTTATCTTGTTTTTCACAGCATACATTGTTCCCCTAGCTGGTGTCTTGCTGTATATTTTACCATTTCTTCCCAGTAGTGTTTGTCTCTGGAGCTTAGAGTTAGGTGTTGGATGGTGTTGGCTCTCACCTTTAAGTCCATGTATTATGCATTTCAGCTCTTGCCGATGCTAGCTGAGGTAGAGTGCCATGCTTTACCACAGGGAACACGGTGTTAAAAGCATCACCCGAGGGGAGGTCTGAGCAAAAAAGAAAAGGAAAGAGAAGCAGAATGTGTAACCACTTCTCCATCTCTCTTTGATGGCATTTTGCGTCTGTCTCTCACCTGAAACCTCATAAACGTGTGCTGTCAGCGAAAGTAGCACAATGCATTGTTAACAATGTTATTCATCTTTGTTGCTCATCAAAGACTGCTTAGATATTGATTTGACATTTTGGCCTCCTTTGCACCTTCCATTAACATGCGTTGTCAGCGGTTAGCTTGTAGTTGGATGTCACATGACCACTAGGGGTGCAACGGACCGTAGATGATCCGTGATCTGTATGGACCAGGCCCCACGGTTCGGCACGCATGTGATTCGCGGATTAACTGTTAAGTTTAACCATCATAGAATGAAAATTTATCATTTGCACATGTTTTGTCTTGCCAGCTTACACATTCAAGCAGTTTTAACTCGCGCGCTTTTTTCTGTGCGCTCAGCCGCTGCCGCGCGCAACCGAAGCGCACACACGCAGAGAGAGAGGCACGATTCAGACACAGCGTGGTTCCTTTTTTTACATTAGACTTGTGCCGGTATTCAGTAATGCGATATATCACGGTAATGAATATGCACGATATTGTTATCGTGGGCACTTCTAAATACCGTGAATAATTATATATTGCAAATTATTCAGAATTGTGAATGCATTTTAAGAATACTTTTACCATCAACTGGTCAAAATAC
>NW_015557064.1:364127-376632 GCF_001515605.1 Sinocyclocheilus anshuiensis | reverse complement strand
TATCACATATTTCTTCAATATTGCACAGCCCTAGTATACAGTCTAATTTGGATTAAAAACTATTCATTCTGTATCTTTGTTTGGATCATGATTAAAATGCATTGGTTGATTTTGGGGTTTGTTTTAAAATTAAAATTTAGTTTTGTTATATTTCAATTTCAAAAAGAAACATGCAGCAATAGCCTAATAAAACAACACCTTTTCATTTACTGTATAATGTCTTCAATCTCATTTTGTTAAAAAAGTCGTGAGAAAATCGAATCGTGAAATCAAAATCGTGAATCAAATCAAATCGTGAGTTGAGTGAATCGTTACATCCCTAGACACAGCGTGATTCCTTTTTTTACATACACACAAAGTTATGTTAAAATACCCGCTTTGGCAAGTATTCTAGTAAACGCAGTCGGTTATTTCTTAAGTGAACGTAAACAGGTGAGAAAGAAACCGGATGTGTGTCAGTATTAGAGCCCTGCATTTGGTCTTAAAGCAACAGCAGCCAATAAGTACCTGTTTCTGTCTGCTAATCAAATAACACCACAGCTCTAACAGAGATTAATCTGTATTTAACATGTGCAGTGAGCACTATTGTGTTAAACTTAATTATTATTATTTCTGCACCTTAATTCTGATATTTGTAACTGATTTGTTGTATTCATCTATGCTTGTAATTTGTGTAATTGTTCTTGTTTTATTACTAACTTTATTAGTTAAGCTAGTAGTTTTTGCTATGGTATAGAAGTACTTAAAGTAAGGTTGTTGTTTTTTTTTGCTGATCTGAAAAATGATCCGATCTGTGACTCAAAGTCCGTATATGATCCGAACCTTGAATTTTGTGATCTGTTGCACCACTAATGACCACATTATAAGTCTGATGTGAATGTACTTCCAGATTCATCATGTTTGGATTCAGAGGTGGTCAGGGACAGTTCTTGACCATATTCTTAATTGAAACGTAAATACTAATGCATTTGTGATATCTAAATACACAAGTAATATGTAATACTGACACTGTTTGTACTACAAATAATCATTATCCGTCACTTTGATGGGCTTGGTTATAAATTTTCTGTCAGGCGCAGTTTTTATCTTGTTGTAATGCTTATTAATATACTATTGATATCACAAAAAGCAAGTGTTGTGGCTTATTCTTTTTTTCTGCTAGAATTCTTTACTCTGGGGATGTTTCTGAAGTATGGAAGCACATTAGACCATATACCTCATTTTTTATCTGTCAATGGCAAAAAGCATTTCAAGCTGTCCGTCTATGTTTTTCAGTTTACACAAGCTCTACAGTGTGAAATGTAAGTGGCGTTTTCCATCTGATCATGCTGGAGACATGAACAAAGGTGTAAATAAAATTGTATTAAAAGATCGTTCAGTTACCCTTTGGCTATGAAGTGCATGTTAATGGCAAGTTTAAGGTGGCTTTGACATCTGATGCTTTTTGCTGTTTTGTGGAGCCAAGAAGTGCTGTTTTTCCTCTTCTTAAAGGCACAATATGTAAGATTTTTTTATTAAAATATCCAAAAACCACTAGAACAGTTTTATATATTTTGCTGACTTGTGTATTTACATTATCCCAAATGTTTCGAAGAATGTTTAAATCCAGAGAAATAAGCAATTTTAACTAGTGACACGGAGCATGTCCATAGTGTCATTGTGTCGCCTGCCAATGACGTCATAACCCCTCGATTTCCGGTTTTGTTTTGTAGAAAACATGGAAACACCAAAGACGTTTTAATATGTTGTGCGTTTTAATAGACCGGTGACAACCACACAGAGTAGCATTATAACAGAACGTTCAAATGTATCTAGTATGATAAAACGGCACTGCTTGCTTCCGCTGCTTTCCGGAAGGAGCGGAAGCGGTCGACTGTGGCATAATAAAAGCTCCGCTGCTTTCGAGCCATGTGTCACGCTCGTTCAGCGGCCTCGTTTTGCTTCGACGGCTTTCAGCCTCACCCTGCTTCATACTACGACGTTAATAAATCTTTTATACATTAGCTCATTCATGAACATGATTTCTGCCCGAGTCCCATCGGATTGCTTCGGCTGTGGGGATGAAGACGACAACTCCCATGATTCCACACTCAGTCATCTAACTACACCTTTGTTTCTTTGTTTGTTTAGAATACGCGCCCTCTAGTGGCAAAAAATTACATATTGTGTCTTTAATATTTCGTCTTTAAAAATTTACACATAACGTTTTAGAGCATACATGTAAATGTATTATAAATAATTAAGTCCATTATATATATTTTTAACTCTCATTCATTATCACTCTCTCTGTTTTCCACTTATTTATTTTTTTAGGTCTTCCTATTCCTCTCTCGCTTCCAACCGCTCAACACTTTCTTCTCTCTCTTTTTCACAGATTCTGGAGCTGGTCAAGGGAATGCACTATCAGCTGGCCTGCCAGAAGTACTTTGAGCTGACACACAATGTAAGGATGCTTTTTATTTTGGCCTGCTCTAATTGGGCCTGCTTTTGTCAGCTCAGGGACAGCCATGCAAAGTCTTTACAGAGCCTGACTGTTGTAGTCACATCTGCTATTAGCTTTAAATCCAATAGAATCTTAATTTGTGAAGTTTTGTTTAGTGCTTTAAGATTCATTAACCCTCTGATACATGGTGTCTGCTACAAGTACAGATCTTTTTTTAACCATTTATGAGCAACATGGGTGATTACACTGATTTGGCTCCATCCCAAATGGTGCACTTGATGTGAATTTGCAGACTGGAAGTGATCATTGCTTGTGTCAGTGAAGTCCATGGACCCGTAGGGTGTCTCATTTGACATTTGAGGGCTTAGGGTGGCATTTAGGACAGGGCCTTTGTCATAGTGTTGTTTTATTTATAACATCAATTCAGCATGGCTGACAGAAATGGTAGTGCACCAAATATCTCTGGAATATGTACATTTTATTGCAATGGCCAGATGTGTAATTCTCTCAGACACAGTTACAGATTGGGATTACATTACATTTTTTTTTTCTTTTCATTTCTGATTTAATAATTCATGCATCAAAGTGTTAAGCCTTCAATACATTTAGAACTTTGATCATCAAAAGCTTTCTGGTGAAGACTAGATCAGCATTGTCCATTCAAGGTCATTAATATATTCAAAGCATGTTTAAGGCTAATATTGTAGTTATATTTTCAGGCCAAGTGAGCACAAACTCTTATTAAATGATAAATGTGCTGAACCTTTGCTTTTTTTATTTGGATTGCCCTTTGAGATTGGACTTTTCAAGGGCTTTGCGGTTTCAATTTGCTTTCTTTTGACAGGGGCATAATAGAGGTGGATTTGTGTGTCAGAACTGGTTGAGAAAGCAAATGATTACAGCTCTATTTAAATGGTTATCTAATGGATTTCTTCTGATTCCTTCTTCATTTTTTATATTGGAGGGGGTGGATATGACTCTGGCAATAACATTTCTGCATTTTTTTTTTTTTTGAGCAGAGAGATATATTTCAGAGCGATGTCAGTCAAGATTACCTGTGTGACACCTGTGCCCTGTCCCTCTGCTAAAAATGCAGCCCAGCTGACAGGTTGAGAATGAAAAAGTGCACACACCAATGCCACACAAACGCATGCTATCTGCTAGGTGACAGGTTAATATGAAGAGGGAGAAAAGACCGTCTGGGATATGAAAGAGATTGGTAAACCTTTCAGATGTTTGTCAGCAGTGTGTTGCTAGATGGATTTTAAACAGCGAGGCTTTAGCAACAAGTAAACTTATGAGCCATTTTTCAGTATCTACCAGAAACTTGTAGAGCAGATCTACTTATAATGCTGATGTGAAAGAATCAATTTTTTGTATAGATTATTTTTTGAGTAGTTTTGATTAATTGATTTTTGCGAATTCATAGTAAACGGGTTATTTTCTTTTCACTTTAGTTTTTCTTAGTTTTCAATCTATCATTGTTAGTTTTAGTTTTTTTTTTTTTTTATAATTATAGTTTGTGTGTGTGTTTTTTTATTTTTTTTATTTTAGGGCTGCTAAAGTTAATGGTGTTACATTTTTTCATCACTGTTTTATTGTATATTTATGTTAGAATATACCATGATTTTAAAACTAAATTTTTTTTGTGGCCACATTAAAAATATATACACTAATGCTCATTAAGACTGCATTTATTTGATAAGAAATAAAGTAAAAATGAAAAATTGTGAATATTTTTTTTTTTACGATTTAAAGTCCGCATTTATTTGAAATAGAAATCTTTTGTAATAGTATAAATGTATTTCCTCACTTTAATGAATCCTTAATAAAATATGAATTTAAATAAAAGATTGTATTTACTCCAAATATTTGAACGGTAGTAAACTGTAGTTAATTTGAGTCATGAAAATGTATTTTAGTTTAGTTCAATTTTCCTCAGTTATGTTGTTTTTATTATTTTCATTTCAGTTTTTGTTTCGGTTTTCATTATTATTAACAACACTGCAAAAAAAGAGTCCTACACACATCTCTGTAAACACTTCAGATCATACAGTATATGCTGCTGTTCTTGCTGTTGTTGATGCTTTAGCTCAGTGTCGAAATAAGTAAATCAAAGAGTGTGTATAAATTTCTAATCTCTTGCACGTCTAGATTTATTCCCTCAATAAGAAGGGTTTATAACAGTGTTTGTGTCTGCGCCAACCCTCTTTTAATGCCGTGATGCACTCAAAGTGTCATTGATAGGATATAATGGCGCTCGGGACTGGGGTCATTGCTGATGACTAATAGCCCTGAGCCAAACAGTGCGAATGGCTTATGATGTGGGAAAATTAATAAGACAGCTTCCCTGATGAACATCCTGCAATAACAGGATTTGAAAGATAAACTGCCCCCTCCCTCCTACCAACCCCGATGAAAATCACATCTCTGAAATTCATGACTCATATTTTAGGGTAGGTGAATGAAGAATCCTCCGACGTTAACAGGCACAATAAAACATTCTTGTTGGAGCATCAGTGGATCCGCACAACCTCACCTTTCCTCTATCTGATACGGGATGCCGCAACCATCTTGGCCGCAAAAACACGCTTGTTGGATTCGAGCGTAGGAGACTTTAATCACTGCCATATGCGCCCTCTGTTTTCACATCCGCAACACATAACAAATAGACGCTTACATTCCTCCCTCCCTGGCAGCATTTATTTAAAGGTCAAAATGTAATACTTCTCTGATGAAATATTTACACAACTGCAATAAATCAAACAATAGAGAGAATAATGAAAAGGAGGAGGGGAGCCGAAAGAGGTGGACTTCGGAAGGAGGAGAGCTTGTTGCGCATCCGCCGAATTGATCTGTCTCTGGGCCTCGGCTGGGATTGTTTCATTTTTATGCATATTTAATTTGGCGCAGAGTCACCGGGCGAGGGTAGTCCACTGTAATGTGTTAACTCTGAGATGAATCTGTGTAATGGATCTTTCTGTCCACAGCTTAACTACCGCAGGGACCCCGTGCACTCGATTCAAAGAGATGGGTTTGAAAGTTTGATTCATGAGGAGTATCAGGGGCGTGCTGTGATTGAAGCATAATTAAACGGCCATATCCTCTACACTTAGAAACAAATGATTTGCGCAGCTTTCTGAATGCAATGCAGCTTTCAGGAATCCATCGGTGAGAGGCTTTGCCATAGAAGAAAGGAAAGGAGAGATTGCATAGTAGCCTGAAAGTCCCTGTGTAGCCTGGTTCAATGCAATTATTTAAACGTTGTTTAAATAATAAATAGACACTATTTCAAATGCAAGTATAATCATTTGCTTACTAAACTGTTGTTTGTTACAGGTTGAGGATGCTGGGTTTTCTCTCAATCACCCTAACCAGTACTTCACTGAGAGTCAGAAGCTTCTGGATGGAGGCCGTGAAATCAAGAAAGAAGTTGATATGTCACAAAGAAGCCAAGAAAATCCTGCCAACATGACCCGTCCATCTCAGGCAAACTCCAAACAGGCCCATGAGGAGATGGGGGATTTAGACTCCTTCTTCCAAGATGAATGATTTTGTAGAACTTGTATCAAATCTGAAATGAATAGACCATATAGGGCCCTTGCTTGCATTCACTGTATTTGATACAAATTGTGTTTTCAATAATGGAAAGATTTGATCTGGTTGTTTTTTCCTTATCTTTTTGGTGATAAGATTTTTTCAAATGACCTGGTTTTTATAAAAAATAATGAATAAAATAAAATAAAAATAATTTTGCATTTCATAAAAGCGTTTTCCATTTTTACTTATTTGTTTTACTTGCTACCAGCATTGAAAACTCGCCTCAACCTATTGAGTAATGATCATCTGTTTGACATAAACTACCGTTCAAAAGTTTGGGGGTCAGTAAAAATCTTTTTTAATAAATTAATGCATTCATTCATCAAGGATGCATTAAATTGATCAAAATAATCCTGGAAAAAAATGTATCATGTACATCTGCTTTCAACTTTGATAAGAAATGTTTCTTGAGCAGCAAATCAGCATATTAGAATGATTTCTGAAGGATCATGTGACACTGAAGACTGGGGTAATAACTGCTGAAAATTCAGCTTTCCAATTAAATATAAATTACATTTTAAAATATTTTAAAACAGAAAACAGTTATTTTAAATTGTAATAATGTTTCACAATATTTAAAGTAGTGCATTTTTTCAAAAGGGAATCTCAGAATTTACATTTGCTTGAAATTTAATTGGCAGATGCTTTTATCTGAAGTGACTTTGTATCCAAGCTGTAAATTGTGTTTCAAGGGAATCAAACCCATGACCTTGGTGGTGTTAGTGCCATGCTGTACCAGTTGAGCTACATGGACAGAAATTGATCTAGATTGACAAAAGCATACAGGTGGCCATGAGGGTACTGCCGCATTTGATCGTCACTCTAGAAAATAAAAACAAGACAGACAGTAGGCAGTTAGAATGAGATGGGCAAAATACAGATGCCAAATACTTTGGGTTTTTTCAAACTGAAGCAGCTGCACTTTTCTCATTTAAATTACAAATCTGAAAGCAAAATGGATTATTTTGGAAATTAAAAAACCTTGATTCTTCTTTCTTTCTCATCATGTTGGAGGAAGAAGTAAAGCGGAGTCACATTCTATTACAACCTCAAGGACATGAAGGATGTTGATTTTGGCCTCACAGGAGGTTCTTTCCATTCAGCGCTCACATTAAAGCTATCTGTAAACCCTTCATCCTCACTTCTGACTCTTAAACATAATTGCGCTTGAAATTAACATTTATTTTGAATGTCAAGCATCATTAAGTGGAGCAGCATTTGTTCTTTCTATGCCACAAATGTTATTTCTAAGTGTCTGTTGTGGCGGCGCCATTGCTATGCAGTGTCACATTGTTTTCTTCTGAAACGTCCTTGAACATTGAAATATGCCCTTCGCATGATCAAAACCCTCCTCCTAGGTTGGCCTTACTTCTCACTCCCTCCGTAATGGTTTATTTCTTGCCTTCTCTTTCTTACTGTGCACCCTGGACAAGCCAACATGCTAAATTTAGAGCCAATTAGAGACACCGTGGAGTTAGACCTGCATCGTGAATGCAAATGTGTCCCCTTGGTAGGGCAAAGACAAGTAATAGTACCATTAAGGGACAAATTTAATGAATGCTCTTACCTTTGAGTGTGCATATGGTTTCAGCGCAATTGTTATTCTCCAAATGTGTGCACACTTCTTTGTTATTCTGGGTTGTTATACAGTATATTAATCACTAAAACAACCCGTGGTTTCTCCAACCAGAAGTAATGGTCTCCGGTGAAACCAAAAATCTGCTCTCAGAAGAATAACCCCGCTCTAGTTCAGTTCAGTGATTCTCGACGCATAATGATCAATGGTGTGACATATCTTCACCCCTTTCCTTTTGAATTGCAGGCAAAACAAAAGCTCGAGCATTGAAAACTTTGTTGCTGCAATTTATATTGTTGTCTTAAACAACCATAATGATGTTGAAATGCAAAGAAATTGCATTTCCATGCTTGAAGACAGACTACTGACAGGATGTGAGGTTCATTTTATCTGACCTCAGGCCATAATGTTGGGCTATGAAGCATGTTGTGACAGTGGAGCTGCGCACTGCTGTCTTTGCTTCAATCCTTCACCACATCACACTAGCGGAATTAAATTAGCTTTGGAGTTTAAAAATGGAGCTTGACAGACAAGGGATTAGAGCAAAATAATATGCATCTGGATATAAGCAGAGCACAGCTGGGGTATTGACAGCAAGAGACCTTCATGTTTTATATTTGGTGGAGCTAGACTGCATTTGACAAAGCCTTCCTCCTTACACCAGTGCACTGGTGCTGTTTTTAGCTTTGACGGATGAGTTTGCAGTCATTTAGCCATATTAAAGCAGGTTTGGTGTACATTCAAAGTTTAAAAATTGATTTCCTGTTTTGGAATTTGAATTGAATTGGCCACAGAATGTTGAATTCAACGGTCACACAACACAAGTCTTGTTACAAAAGAGTTACATCATTAATTTGGACTAATTATGCATATTTATTTTCTATTATGTAGAATACTTTTTTCTACTTATTTGACACATAAATACTGTCCAAGCAATTAAAAAAGAATATATATACACTACACTACCATTAAAAACTTTCTGAAAGAAGTCATTCAGTTGTGCTTTGAATAAAAAAAAGTTACTGTCACTTTTGACTAATTTAATGTTCTTGTTGAATATTTTTTTTCCCTTTACCATTGCTTTTGAACGGTAGTGTACATGTTTATGGGAAATTAATCTAAATTATGTTTATGATTACTATTATTATAATTTTTAATTCTCATTTCAGTGCATCGGTGCATTAGCGACGGACATGCTGTATTTGATAGGAACATTTTTGTAAAGAACCCTGCCCAGTGGTTTATATAAAGTAAAACCTGACCTTGATGAGTTGAAGGGTGCAGAGCGTATGGTCCTCCTTTGTGGGCACCAAGTGGTCTCATGCCACTGGATGGTAATTAGCTCCATTTGTCAGTCTTTCATGAGGTTAATATCTGAGAATGGCCAGCCTGAGACTGGGACAGATGCAGTTGGCTGCATGGGGTAACTGAAGTACTTACCGTAGCCTTACACTTTTGAAACATGGGTTACCAAATCTACTGAATCTTTGACATATGTTTCTCACTTTTATCTCAATAGTTGTAACGGGATAATTCACCACCAAATTAATATTCTGTCATCATTTACTAACCCTGAACTGTCCCTTTATCAGAATTTTAATATCCAAAAACGTGGCAGTACTTACAAAGAATTTTGTTTTGCTTTTTTAGAACACATTGAGCATAAATTACAGCTTAATTTATAAATAAATTCACTGATAGTTTGCTTGAGAAAGTTTATCTCTGTTTACATGCAGAACTGTCCAAAATTTTAATAGACAAAAGTTGAGGTGTCTTATTAAAGAATCTACTTGGTGAGTCACAGTGTCGAATGTTTTGTTCAAAACAATCAAAATGATTTTGAAAATCTTGAGCATGATATTATTTCTGTTGAAATAATACTGACAGGGCTGTGGTGGTACATGTGACAAAAAGTTCGGAAAACACATTTCTGTTCAACCATCAGGGGTTTTCTGAAGTTTAGAATTATTTAAATATTAATTTAGATTATTTGGAATCTCATGTTGTGTTATATCATTTGAAATGGCTTTTGCTTTTCTGAACACAACTTTTTTTTTCTCCAGCTCAAGAAGGGGTGTAACACTGTAATGATTAAACCTTCTGCCTGTGCAGCTGTTTACTTTGACCTCATGACCACGAAGCCTCCAACTGTGGCTCCGTCATTTAAAATATTATTTTGCATTCTCTCGTTTTCATGGACAAAACCCTCTACGGTTTCCTGAGCTCTGTCAGCAGCAGCCTCCCTTATCTTGATGTGTAGGGCTCTTTGTGGTAGCTTTTACCGACTCGAAGTGTAATTTTTCCACCTCTAATCTTGCCGAAAGTAAGCTTGAAATATCATAGATAAGCACTTTTTGGAAGTTGTTTGTGGCCTAGAGGGAATAATTTGGTATTCTCAAGCATTCCACCTTGGTGTAAGCAGTGTAAGAGATGAAGTATAAAGAACAGCATTCGTACAGAAGTGTTTTTGATTCACTGTGCTTTAGCTGTGCTCAAATATAGGACATTCGGAAAAGGGTACAGCAGTTTATCATGTAAGTTTTTGTGTTTTTGTCTTTCGAAAGAAACCGCCCTAGATCTATGAATAATAAATACGGGTGTGTAAACATTTCCGAATCGGAATGTGCTGGGAGATTTTTGGCCCTGTTTTCCTTATCTACAGTTTCTGCATATGAAGGAGGGGGAAAAAATGAACAAACAAATAAATTTTCAGATGACAGTTTCAGGCCCATTTTTTGTCCCAATTACACTGGTGTATTTTCACAGCTAAATTGCTTTTACTGGTGCGTGAAATTTATAGACGGATCCTGCCTTGTCTGAACTGAGGCCAAATATATCCATATATGCTCTATATAGTGTTAGATTTGGAGAGAAAAATCTATTACACTGATTTAAAATATCTTGCAGCTACTTCTACACTCCACCTTGTACCTAATCTGTCCGGACATTGAATAATTAGCATGGGCCTCCAGTGCATTTGCCAGTCTGGAATGAATTGTATGCATCCTGCTGATGTTTCTTCTCTTCCCCATAAATTTATTCACCTTTTCTCTGCTCAGAATCCATGCATAACAATAAGTGTACTGTGAGTTGCATCTACTAATCTTTGGTTCTTTGACAGTTTGTCTCAATGTATGTGGGAGCTGGGAAGAGAAGTGTGCTCGCATGTGTGTGTGTGTGTGTGTGTGTGTGGCAACAGCAGGGACTGCAGCGCTTGGTGGAACGATTCTGGAAACCTCTGCGCTCGAGGCATCTGCAGAAAATGTACAGTAGGTGGTTTCACATTATTAACTGTCATATAGCAATGCTATGAATGCTACATTGTTGGAAATGGTCATTTGTAAGGAAAGTAGGATTTTATCTGATTTCATTTCAGATATTCTAACCACACGGAAGCCCAATTTTAACAACTGAGAAAAGTTTTTTTTTTTGTGTGTGTGTGTGTGTGTGTGTGTGTGTGTGTGTGTGTGTCATGCAGCAGATTGGAAGAGTATTTGATCATGTCTTTGACAATGCCTGTGACAGTGACAGCCTGCACTGCTAGTGGAAAAGCCAGTCTGACTAGAGTCTCTGCCAGCAGTTGTGGTTGCTGGCGGTGGGGGTGGTGGGTTCGGCGTGCTGCTCTGATCTGCACAGCACATGGATGATGAGTCTGAGTCTTTGGAACAAGCTTAAGTGTTTTGTAGCCTGTTCCTCAGCCACACAGAAGTCTTAACCATCCATTGAGGCTGGGCATTAAAGAGCTGAAGGTTACATCTGAACCAGTGTAAAGGCCTTGAGCAAGTTACAGCTACTGCAAGTAATTCAATCCAATACAGGAAACAGGAAATTTCAGTCCAGTTGCTCATCTTTTCTTCTTTAGAATAACTTACAGTACTTACAGGCACTAGAGCAGGACTAGATTTCCTAGTTTTGCACATTATAAAATGTAAGTCGGTCAATGTCGCAAAATAAAAAAATCTCTGGCAACTCTGGCACAAATCCTGGGTATTACACAGCTACTTACCAAAGAATTCATGGACATGAAATATTGATTCGAGTTGAAATTGTTTTATAATTTTATCTGTACATCTTAATGTTTCCACTTCAGAAAAAAAAATATTACATACAAACTTGGCTTTGCAACAAGACAAACACAGCAATAGTATTACAGTAATATAAATATAGTAATATAATTCTTAAGTAATTTACACTACAACTGATAACTGAGACAGATTCAACTGAGACAATTGATAACTGAGATAACGTTTATGAAAGTCCATGAACGGTGGACCTTCATGTGTCAGACTTTGTTCCGTGTTTTGTGTGTGTTTTGCTCCTCATGTGCCCTCCTTGCCCATATTTGGTTAGTTTCCTGTTCCTGTCCTGATTATGTTGATTTAATTCCAGGTGTTCCCCATTTATTTCCATTGATCCCAGGTGTGTCTCGTTATCCCCTCGTCTTGTCATGTGTTTAAATAGTGTTCCCTGTGTTTAGTTCAGGGTCCAGTATTGTTTATGTCTACATGTGCTACGTGAGTTTTCCTTGTTCCTTGTTATAATTAAAATTCTCTGGATTGATGTATGTGTAGGGTATCAGACCGAATCAGACAATTTAAGATTTGATAAAGAACAGTTGAAACACGAGGAGCCGAATTCCACAGAGAGGCAGAAGACAACAGGATGTTCATAAATCAGATACTAGCACTAGCCAGTCTGAAGCAAGCCTAACCAACTCTTTCACAGAACAGCTTTCAACATTAACACAAAAGGAACACACTGATCATAACAACTGAGGAAGGAGATTGTCAATTTTATGGCAAGTAATCAAGATTAAATGGTCAAAGAGATGACAGCATGACCACCATGTGATAGTAACCACAATCACGAGCTCTGTGGATTGACTT
>NW_015557064.1:362651-363690 GCF_001515605.1 Sinocyclocheilus anshuiensis | reverse complement strand
TATACTCTGCAAGAGCAGGTAAAACTCGGACCATGTGACTGATAAGATAACATTTGATGTATGAATTGGGAGGAGAAATATACAATACCCCCAGCAAAGACAGTGTCTAATTGGTCAAAACACCATTTGGGATGTGGCCAAAAGCCCAGTTTAAATACTCAGGACACCATCAAATCACCCCCTTTCTCTCTCTTTTTTTCACCTCTTGCTTTTTAGTCATGCTTTTTAGCTTTTTGAGCGTGCTCTGGCTTGAGCGTCTCTCACATGTTCCGCCATGTGCTTAGTGTGCACGCGTCTTTCACGCAGCATACAGCGGTCTTGTGCATTTTGACCAGTTGATGGGAAAAGTATTATTAAAATGCATTCAAAATTCTGAATAATTTGTAATATATAATTATTCACGGTATTTTGAAGTGCCCACGATAACAATATCGTGCATACTCATTACCGTGATATATCGCATGACCGAATACCGGCACAAGTCTAATTGCAGCTGAGGTCGCGCTGTAGGGTTTGCCTCGAGCTCTCTAACCGGGTGAGCTGGCATGCCGCCGCTCTAGGTGCGTGCTTCCTGCTGGGGTTGGATGACGAGATAATTCGCTGCGATCTTCCTACGTGTGATTTTCCCCTGATCGAGCTGATTAATCTCATGCTGTTCTTAAATGGTTCAGATTTCGAAGTGGAAGAAGTAAAGAAACTTCCCAAACCTCGTCATCCAACTCCCGCTGGAACGCGCTGCGTCTCCCCAGCTCACCCCACACCGAAAACCTGCACATACCACTCCAACGGCTCCTACCGCCTGCCCAACCCAGTCAAGTCCACCGGCCGCGGCTCTCTCCAGCCCGCTGGCCATTCCGATGTCAGGCCCGCCGGCCGCAGCTCACTCAAGCCCGCCGGCCATTCCCGAGTCAGCCCCGCCAGTTCACCCGTAACTGGCTGCCCAGTTCACCCGTAACCAAAGGAGGAGGACGAAGAGAAAAGGACTGTTCTCTGCCTTCATCCTAGCCCCAGAGCTCGCTCCAGTGTTGGCTCCAGCCCT
>NW_015557064.1:362209-362509 GCF_001515605.1 Sinocyclocheilus anshuiensis | reverse complement strand
ATGTTAAAGTGGCAGCCCCAGAGCTCGCTCCAGTGTCGGCTCCAGCCCCAGAGCTCGCTCCAGTGTCGGCTCCAGCGCCTGAATTTGCTCCAGTGCCAGCTCCTCGAAAGCGCCTTGCTGTGCCTGCTCCTCCAGAGCGCCCTCCAGTGCCAGCTCCTCGTAAGTGCTTCCCAGTTCCCGAGTCTAGCCCAGTGAGGGCTCCTGATCCCCCATTGAGCCTAGGGGAGGGCTCCAGATCCTCAGTTAAGCCCAGGGAGGCCTTCGGATCCCCAGTTAAGCCCAGGGAGGGCTCCAGTCCCC
>NW_015557064.1:354421-362009 GCF_001515605.1 Sinocyclocheilus anshuiensis | reverse complement strand
TGAGGGGGGGTTAGTAGGGCTCCAGCCGTAGGGGTGGGGGCTGGGGCCGCGGCCTCGGAAGCTGCTTTGCCATGGCCTCCTGAACTACCTGCTCCACCGTGGCCTCCAGGGCTGCCAGCTCCGCCATGGCCTCCAAGTCTGCCTGCTCCGCCATGGCCGCCTGAGTTCCCTGCTCCGCCATGGCCTCCGAGTCTGCCTGCTCCTAGAGGCCTCCAGAGCGCCCACCCCCCCTCCCCGTTGGATGTTATACGGCGCGGGACGCGCCTTCCGGGAGGGGGGAGTCATGTCAGACTTTGTTCCGTGTTTTGTGTGTGTTTTGCTCCCCATGTGCCCTCTTTGCCCATATTTGGTTAGTTTCCTATTCCTGTCCTGATTAAGTTGATTTAATTCCAGGTGTTCCCCGTTTATTTCCATTGATCCCAGGTGTGTCTCGTCATCCCCTCGTCTTGTCATGTGTTTAAATAGTGTTCCCTGTTTTTAGTTCAGGGTCCGGTATTGTTTATGTCTACATGTGCTACGTGAGTTTTCCTTGTTCCTTGTTATAATTAAAATTCTCTGGATTGATGTACTCCTCATCTCCCTCCGTTCCTTGCTCCGCACTCCACTCAGTAGTGCAACCGTGACAGAATATTGGACCAAAAAGACATGATTGCAGCTGAGGTCACGCTGTAGGGTTTGCATGTATATATGCATGAAGGTCGACCGTTCATGTAGACTTTCTTGCTTATTTTTTGTTTTTCTAAAAATCACAGATTTTCCTCTACCACACAGAAGTCTTTAAAGGCATTAAAGAGCTGAAGGTTACATCTGAACTATTGTAGAGGCCTTGAGCAAGTTACATCTACTGAAAGTAATACAATCCAGTATGTAATGGAAATTATGTTACAGTCCAGATGCTCATCTTTTCTTCTTTAAAACAACTTAAAGTTGTTTTTTAAACACCACTAGAGTATGACTAGATTTCCTATTTCTGCACATTATATGCTGAATCCTGCTTATTATGTGGCTGCTTACCAAAGAAATCAATTTATGGACTTGAAATATTTATTTCAGTTGAAATTGTTTTATAATTTTGCCTGTATGATATCTTAAAGCTTCCGCTAAGGAAAAAATATCCATTACATACAAAATCGGATTTGCAACCAGATGGACACTATACTTCAGTAATATTAACTACTACAGTATCTATATTACTGTAATATTAACACTGAAATTCTCCAAAGTAATTTTTACTATGCACTATTTGTGTTTGTATGCAACAAGAGTGACACTGCAGTGTGATACTAGAAACATGAAAGTAGTTCTGGCTTGTTGCCTGCATGAGTGGACTGATATATGGCATTGCTATAGACAACAGTGAATATTATCTAATTAAAAACAACTATTCGCATGAAAATGTTAGATTTTTAGAAATAAATTAAGGACCCTCTGTGAGGTGTAGGCAGATTGTACGAAAGCTTGCAAATGAGATTGTATGGATTCACAAAATCTTAAAATAGTCACAAATTGCTGTGAGAGTGTCAACATCAGACCGTAAATCAGAGTAAATTATTCCACAGATTTGTGTAATAAAGAAGCAATATCAAAGTAAAAAGTCCAGCAATATAGCATTCTGAATCCAAACCCTCCAGCTACGTGACTACAATGGAGTAGTTTAAATTACACGCTCTTTCAAAGCTGCATTATTACACGTTTTTCTCTAATCCGTTTCCTCTTGAAGAGTGATCAGTCCATGGCCTCCTCATTTTTTCAATAGCAGCAACATCATGTTGTTGCCTCAAAACAAACACATGCCCAAAGAATATCCATTTACTTTGATTTACTAGATGAAGCGCATAATGAATTTTAATGCAGTGCTGTTTGATGTCATTATCCATGGATGCACACACTGTTTCCATTACCATAGAGATGCAGGTATTGTAATAAGCAGCTGTGTACAGTAGCTAAAAAACAGAAAGTTGATCAACATACTTGTGAAATAACAACTCACATTGAGAGACTGAATAGAATAGAATAGAATGAAATGCAGGCATAGCAACCGTGTCATTTTAGAAGCTTTTCGGTCAGTACTCATTCATCCGTGAGTCCTGAGGTCTGTCTTATTATATAAAGCTGTTGAGGTGGTACTGTACAATGAAAGTCAAAGAGCAGCAATTGGTTCTCTACTTATCATATCAGCTTATTCCATTGAATACAAAATATCGGATTGCAAAATCCATGTACTGTATGGAGATTAATGGGTTCCTTCAAGCACAAAATGTGTAATCTTCCCATTAGAGAACCGGGGAAGTGATAACCTTCTATTTACAAGCATGTAGATTACAGAAGGTATTGTTCTGCTCAACCAAATCCAAACAGAAGGTAAATCAAACCCCATTTATTCATTTCAAAGTCTAAGTCTTCCATGAAGACAAACTATTGTAGTGATTTTCTTTGGATTTCTAATGCTGAATAGCAGCCCAGAGGGGGTCATTTTTCATCAAGTCTATAATATGGACAAGGCTTTACTGCGGCTTCTGAAAATTTCTACTTTTGACCGCACATATTGGTTTAATTTTGATGTGCGCGGTTTTAAAATTGCATTGACTGACTGACTAGTCTTATACAAATTGAATGGTCCCTGAATTTCGCATGATGTCTCTGACCCGAAGACATTTATTAGACCCCCATAACGCATAGGAGATGGTCTGCTAAATATAGTGCATTGAAATGCTCTTCATGAATTGAATTTGTCAGGCTAGAGCTTAGGGACTTGATTCTCTTGCATGCCAACTAGCTCTCAAACATGCTTAGCAATTATTGTCCAAGTTCCTGTACAAGAATGTCAACAAATGCGTGATTGTGTTTACCCATATTTAAACATTCCGTTTAAAATGAGCGCAGAGGTGTTGGCGAGAGTTTTGTTGTTGTTGTTGTTGTTTCTTAAAAAGCATGTCTCTCAAAACCACAGTGCCGTAACTATCCATACTCATTAATCACGCTAGCTTAATGTGACGCCATCCCACCGGATGGGCAGCTCAAACTCTCATGAGAGAGAAGAGCACAAATTTATAGCTGCCCCAATTTATTAATTGTACAATGTTGTGACCTTTTCCCTTTTAAGCGCACTTCAGCTCAACGGACAAATGGCAGCCAAAACTTTCAAGCTACACGGACAGATTATGCGTCTCTATTTGCAGCCCAACTGTGTCTGAAAATTAGTTTTTGACCTTGTCGTGTGTTTCTTTTTTAATCTAGGCCTGGACTGATAGATTATTGCACTGCCTGCCAAGAAAGGGGGTAGTGTGTTTGTTTAGAAGGGCAGAGATGCGTGCCAATAGCAAAGTTCACCATCTCCCATGGCACTCCTTGTCTTTGAAAAATATTACAGAAATTATAATGAATTACGCAATAAAGGAGGAGTAGAATTCACAAGGCCAAACTTTAAGATATGTGACCTCCATCGAATGAAGCACAACTGAAGGATTCATATGAAACCAGCCATTCTTAGATACTTCTCCTTTTCATCTTGTGATTTGAAATGCCTTGTTTACCTGTACTCAAAAAAAAAAAGGCTGAACAATTGCTTGTTTCTTCAACTATGTTGAATAAGGGATATTGTTATATACAACTGTGTTATATAAGGGAATTTTTAAAAATTATTATTAAAAGTTGAAAGATTTATTTTCACGTACTACTTTTCACACACCTTTTATGTATAGATTTTGTTTCACCCTAGAAAGCTAAATCCAGACTTTTAATCTTAAAAGTGACTGAAAATCTCAAAAATAATATATGAATTATGTTATGTTATAAGCTCAATATCACTTGTGGCCATTTTTTTCACCTTTTTCAAGATATGTGAATATATTATTGTGCATTTCAGATACTTAAAATGCTAGCTATGAAAGTAGCTTTAGCAAGAGGAAATAAAATCTGTCTTTATATTTAAAATGTTACACAATGCTTGTTTTGAGATATCATCCAAACTTCAGCCAAATCCTTCTCCAACTACAAAGCATTGTACTAAACAAGACTTAACAAGAGACCAGTCATTCTATCTTTTGTCAACCTGGGCATTTTTGACTCCCAGCTGCACTTGTATCTACTTTGTGAAGTGCATGCACTCAAGTAGGAAGTAGGCCATTATGGAGGCTAACTTTTTTCCATGACAAAGAAAAGCTAGTGGGAATTTGAAGCCTTGATAATACTTCAGTCCTCTTTGTGTATCACAGGTTTTTTTTTTCTCATCCGTTCCAAAAATGCAAATGAACTTGGGAGACAGGGGCATTGGGAACTTATTAACGACCTGGATTTTTTCCCCCCTCATGTCTCAAAGGATACAAATGAGTGGTCCAGACAGAAGAGGAGAGTGTCAGTAACCTGTACTGCTGTAAATGAGTCACTTACACGTCTAATGGGAGAGCTCTGAGCTACTGCCTTGTTCCTTCAAACTCCCTCCCGGCACCTCCAAGTAACACACTCGATTTTTCATGACATCCGGGACGATGAGTTCATCAGTTTTAAATGGGACATTTCCTCAATATTACCTCTTTTAACCAGGCTGCTTTTGGCACTCTCGCTTTATGTGAAAATGAGAAAGTTTGAAGAAAAAAGTCAAGATTTTTTTGGCTATAAATGAATATTCATTGTTGTAGCTTTGAATAACTTGTGCAAAATTTTTGCTAAAATTTGCTAATGGTGAGGTTCACTGTGGTTCACAAATAAGCACTGTCTTATAATTTCAAAATGAGCAAAATAGCATTTTGAGAAGGCAATCTCTTACCTGTTCTGCTCAGACTTTAAGAAATGGTGCTATTGGACAGGAAGTGATTGGCCTGTCCAGCAGGGGTCATGGGCTTCTGGGCAAGTGTGATCTTTTTTTACATGAGTTCGATTCACAGCCCTCACTGAGTGAGTGCCGGTTCGACCTTGACTGGATGTTCTTTCTATATGTCTATATCATTATTCCGGATTCAATTTATTTTCTCAACTATGGAGACCTTTGCAATTACCTCTATTGCATTGTGCCTCTGCCGTCAATATGCAAATGTATTTATCTGAATAAACTCAGTCAGCATGTCATTACTATATTATATCTTGCATGCTAAACAGAATTTCTTGTTATATCTTATTACATAAAATTTAAGCAAAATATAAAAGGTTAATTAGAAATGCAACAGGTTGAATGTGGCATTTAGGTCTGAATTAAATTTCTGCAGTCTTATAATGTACAGTGACAAATTTCCTTTCTATAGCTTGTCTTTAGAATTGTTATTTGCATTCATTAGCATTGTAACTATTTATATGTTGTTCACATACTGAACAAGCATTCCTGATGATGAGCAGCATAAAAATCTGATATTATTTTGCTCCACGAATGATGAAAGATATTTAGCAGTTATTTTTCATCACAGATAATGTTCATGTGCAACATTTAATAGGCAGCTAACGCCCAATTATAGGCTCAGATATGCTAATGATGAAATAATTAGTTTCAAAATGACAAGGAGGAGGTCGTAAATTCACAGGACGAGTAGAACGGAATGATTTGGATTCTGACGGTAGTTTGTTTCTTAATGATAGTGCAGATTTCGGAAACATAAAAACTCTCATCTCATCCTCAGAGGAACATTTTAAAGTTTTCCAATGAGATTTGTGTCTGAAATTATTCCTGCAATAAAATAATTAAGGGATGTAATTAGATTTCCACATCCATAAGCCATTTTAAAATATGTTCTGCACACTGAGTGACATGAGAAGAGGTCAATAGGGCACAGCATGTATTTTTGGGAAAGAAAACAAACAGCCACACATTCCTCCATTATAACCCTCGGCATCCACAATGCATCAGGCTGCCAGTGGTCTTCTCTCTCCATCCTCCCACACATTTCTTTCTAAATTTGTCTTGTGGGCTCAGAGATAGACATTCATTGCAGACTAGAATCATTATCCCAGTTGTATATGGCTCCAATAACTTTAATAAGTTCATACAGTTGTGTGCCAGTATCACAGTGACGTTACAGAAGTGGTTTCCAAACTTTTTTGGTTGCGCCCCCTTTAAACCTATAAAAAAATCTGGCGCAAAAAAATTTCTTTTGTGGGTTTCATGCTGTCCGCTAAGGCATAGGACACACACAGGCTTTCCTCCTCACCAACGACGTTAAACACCGTGTCTACACCGGACGCGAGCGGCAAAATACAGTAGAACCATTATCATCAGTGACGCTGTGTGCACTGGATGCGACGCGACACGACAAAACTCCGACATTAAACTGATGTCTTGTTCTATTTATGACGTACTGACACAAAGTTAAAATGATTTGCAACAGTCGCTTTGTCGCATCCAGTGTAGACTTGCTGCGCGACGCGACAACTGTAGTGTCCGGTGTAGACACAGTGAGTGCATTTTTTTTTTGCGTTACGGTGAGAGTAGGGGGTGTCTGTGAGAGGACTGAATCCCCAAGATGTCCTGCCATGGCTGCAGGAACAAGAAAACAAATGAGCTACTCTGTGCTTCCCCATTCATTAGGAGCATGTACTGTTCCTTTCTCTCTCTGTATTTGTCTCTCTTTCTTTCTTTCTTTCTTTCTCATGGGCTTTGGTTTACTTGTCATCTCAAAACCAGCCCTGCACAGACTATGCTATCTCTCATGGGAGTCTTCATAAAACTATTTTTCATTCAGCGGAGCTAAAAAACCCCTCTTTTTTTTTTTTTTTGGCGTGTTTCCTGCACTTTTGGTTCAATAAACAAAACAAACATTAGCCTGCTTTAAACTGATATTACCACCATTTGACCTATATGCTTTAAATATTCATCTTTTGTTTTTGCATGCATCAATATGACGATTCTGTATTGTTCCCTGCATCAAATCAAAGGTTGGCCTCAGGTGAAGATGTCTGGAAAAAATATCTACCTGTAACAGAGCACTCTGTAATCCCAGAGACTAGGGCTGTCACGATTATGAAATTTGGCTGACGATTAATTGTCTAAAAATAGTCACGGTTATTGCGATTAATTGTCTGTTTTAGGGCTTTGGCGATTATGCCGATTATCATGATTAATTGTCTGTTTTTATGGCTTTCATTCTATAATTGTGATTAATTTAAGGGATCAGTAAATAATTATGATGTTATCTTTTAATCTTTTTGAGTTATTATTTTGCAGTGTAAGATTACATAGAGTATTCCAAATTCTAAGAATGTAGCGCTTGTTGTTTGTAATTTCTCTGATCACAAATGCAGACATGGTTTTATGTTTACGCGGCGCGACGCGTAAAAAGACAGTATAAGTCATTATAATCAGTAATTATGTCCCGACTGGATGCAACAAGTGCCTCGTTTGTAATGGGTTTTAATGCACGCACTGTCACCTTTAGTTTTACTTTTCTTTTCGTTTTCATTTTTGAAAAACTTATCTTTGCTGTTTACCTCCCCAGACAGCAGACAGTTTCGGCCCAGATCCGGCCCACATCTGGCCCGCATGGATTTCACATGGGCCGGATCTGGGCCAACACTATGTTGCTGTCTGGGTCACATTACGCTATGGAGGCTCTCTTTTATTTATTTATTTATTTATTTATTTGATTCCTCAGTGTTTGCTAAACGT
>NW_015557064.1:345701-353977 GCF_001515605.1 Sinocyclocheilus anshuiensis | reverse complement strand
TCGTTTTTGTTAATAAACGTTTTGTAAGCTAGTTTGTCATTGTATCTTACTGATTTATTGTTGTTGTGCTTTTTACTTAAGAATAATAAAGAATCCATCTTTTGTTTTAGTCTTAAAAAAAAATGAAAGGTGTGTAGATGTGTAAGCAAAACAGTGACGACAAGATCGCGAATTCGAAAGTGCAAGCATCCGTAGCCCGCGGCTTAACACAGCAAAAGAGAAACTCCCATTCACAAAATTCAAATCACAAATAATGATAAATTCTTTTAAATATCTTAAGTTATTTAAAATATTTTATTTTTTCATTTGTTAAAAACTCCAGATTTTTTATCATAATATTTATATTTAAGTGTATTGTATTTATAACATTTTATTTTGTCATTAATTCTTTTGTATTTTTATCATTTTGTATTGTCTTAAGTTGTCCAAGTTGTTAAAAATGTTATTTTTCTTAATAAAAGTTGTATGTATGGATTGCCATTTTGTTGTCTATAAGACGTATATGTGTAGTCGTTTAATAGCCGTCTAATTGATGACTAGTCTATTCCTGGGTTATGATTAGACGTCTATTAGATTTTCACTGACAGCCCAAATTTAGCCTCGTTTTAGCCGAGACGTCTAGGCTATATTTAGACGTCTAATAGAAATTGCTTGCAAAATTGCTTGCTGGGTATAAACTATGATAAAAGTTCATTAGCATGCATTGAATAATCCCATGTTGTAGCGCAAAAATAAATAAATATATTGCGACCAAATCATGTGCTGGTGTGACCAGCTGAGAAAGTTAGTTGCAAAAGGGCGACCAGTGGGAAGAATGAGTCTGGAGCCCTGTATAGGCTATACAGTGCATGAAAAGCAAACTGGTACTCTTCTGTTTCGGTTGGTGTATGACTCCCCCTTGTCTCGTATAAAAAGCACAATAATCGCGGTTGTCTGAAACAACCGCGGTTAGATCAAATAATCGTGATTAGACGGTTATTTAATTATCGTGACAGGCCTACCAGAGACACACTTTTTGCAGTGGTTGTACTTATTCATCACTTACAATTTACTCCAAGGATATTCCTGGTCAAATCAGACCTAGCTACCAAAAATGTAATTTTGCAAGTCTTCACTTTAAGGTAGGGTGACCATACATCCTCTTTTTTCTGGACATGTCCTGGCCAGGATTCCTAAATTGACCAAAATGACCAGGCTTTGGATTTGTTTTCCTATTGACATGACAGTCCTCATACATTATATGTTCTCGTATTTGCATTGCTTTGATTGTTCTTTGTAGATCCCACCTTCACTCTTGCAACGATTGGTCTATCATGTACAATGCCTGCACGCTATTGGTCAAACTACTTTTCAGTCATTACCTTCAGCAAGTATATAAACAATAGGAAAACAAAGCTAAAATCTGGACATTTTAAGCAATTTTGAAATCCTGGCCAAGACATATCTGGGAAAAAAGGATGTAAGTTCACCCTATTTAAGGCCAATTTAATTTAGACCTAGAAGCATCTTGAAACAGCATCTTAAAACAGTATGTGGCGCAATTGCTAAATAAGGGGTTGTGCGCTGCAATACAGTATGCACAATTGCAATTCAAATTTGAATGTAAAAGCATAATTAAAATTAATTCATCTTTTAAAGTTTGTCAAAATTTGATGGATGGATGGTGGTTTGTGGCCAGTTCAATTCAAATTCCAACTCATAAGTTTCAAGGGGGCCAGTTTTACAATAAATATAAATTTATAACATATATATAAAATATAACATATTTCCCAACCCTTTTCACAATGCTCAAAAGCGTGCTACTGCATGTTTACATACAAAACAATTACAAACAGATAAAAGAACATGTTCCACTTTTTTAGTAAACAAATACTTTTCTTAATGGCAAAATGGAGAAAATAATTTTTACAGTTGTCCTCTAGCATAAAAACCTCAATAATGGTGGCATATTTCAACTTGAGGGTGTGCCTCTTCTATTATGAAGAAGAGCTATTTCAGTAGCAGATGGGGCAGAGGTCTGATATGAATCTTATCCACCTAAAAATACACACCCTTTTTTGCTGAGCTTTACTTTATTCCATAGCTAAAGGTTAATTATTTCTGCCCTCGATTTGATGTGCTAAAGTACGCTTGCTCATGCTGATTTATGTATGATTGTCTGCTGATCGATATCTCTGTATCGTTCATTATGAGCTGGTGGTGCTGTTTTAAACATCTCTCATTTGACAGCACAATTTCCAATGTCTGTGCCCTGTTTAACAGAATTTCAGGCGCAGCAGGGAGGATGTAGCAAAAATAGATCAAGCTGTCAGCATACTGCAAAGAATATACTGCATGCCAGTAGTTGTGAAGCAAAGCACGAGGAGGTCATGAAGGCAGATAGAAAAGAGTTTGAAGAACAAAGTAATTATATGATTTGATAAGAAAGTCTTTTACTAGCATCAGCAACTCTGCTTGCATGTAACTAAGGCAGTGAAATCCTTCAGTGACCCAGAGTAAACAGTACCTGTGAGCCGCTTTGAAGACGATCACCTCAAGCCCAATGGACCAATAACATTTCTCATACATTCTTCTCACCTTTAGACACTGCTCTGGGCTGTAAAGACAGACTGCTGTGATTTAACACAGGATAAAGAAATGAATAACTGTTCCAGCCAAAGAGCACAGCCATAATTCTCACTAGCAAAGCAGATGTTTGTGCTGCATTCAGATTAATGACTGTTCCTGTATGTCCTATTGCAAGATCATCTGCTGTTACCTTAATAAGAGCTGCACAAATCACCTGAGAGATGAACCCTGCTTTCTTCCTTCCTTTCTCTGACTTTCTATCTACAATCTCATCCTTTTCTATCTATACAGTCATTTGTTCAGTTATTTGCAGTGTTGGGGGTAACGCATTACAAGTAACATATGAATATGCATTAATTCATCTCACTCACAAAAAAATAAATACAGATTCAGTATTCCTCAAAATGAATAAAAATAATTTAACTCAGAATATGATGCAAACCTGCAATAATTAAATGTTTAACAACACAAATATCCTTTATGTATTTAATCCCATTCTATTAACCAATGTCTTTGCTTCTGACCTTCGATGATCCAGTTCAACCATACTAATAAGCAAAAATAACTCTAGACAAACATTTGTGTGTCTTTTTTTATTGCTGAAGTGTGTTGAAATTTCTTCTTCTGCATTCTACTGTACGGACATAAATGTACTTTCCCTTCAGCCTGAGGCTTATTCATTTCACTTTTGGTGTGAAAAGGCTTTTATATTCGCCAAAAATATAACTTTTTTTATTTTAAAAACAAACAAGCAAGCCCTGTCCAGATTTAAAAAGTGACGCAAAAGTAACGTAACGCATTACTTTCCATAAAAAGTAACTAAGTAATGGAATTAGTTACTTTTTTATGGAGTAACGCAATATTGTAATGCATTACTTTTAAAAGTAACTTTCCCCAACACTGGTTATTTGTTCATTTAATCTGTACTTTCATTCATTTTTTTCTATAATCTCTTATATTTTTTACTCTCATTCATTCGTTTTCATTCATTCTGTTACTTTTTCTATAATTATTTTTTTTCTGTACGTATATACACTTTCATTTCTTTCGTTAATTCATTTGGAATTTGCTTATTCTATACTTTCATTAATTCTATAATTTCTTTTCTTTTGTTATAAATTCTTTCTACTTTCTATAATTGTCTTTCTCAATCATTTTCAATAATTTTACACGTTCTGAAATGTATTGTTGTAAAGACATGTAGTTGCAAAGTTGCTCGCAGTTAGTAAAATATCTAAAGTGGTCTATTGAAATAAAGTGTAACCCTTCTTTCTTTCTTTCGTTCTTTCTTTATTTCTTTTCAGGATCTGTAAGATTTCATAATATTTTTGAAAAACGGTTTCTTATATTCTCCAAGGCTACATTTATTTGACCAAAAATACAGTAAAAACGTCTCAGGTTACTTATGTAACCATGGCCGGCCAACAAGTTGGTGTTTTTTCAATGTATGCTTCAGACACGGGTCACGACGAGGCGTTCCCCATAGCGACCCCTAGAGGACGCAGTTCGAAGTTCCCATGAAAGGGAACAGTAATATTGTGGTAATATTATTACAATTTAAAACAACTTTTTCTAAGTTAATATATTTTAAAATGAAATTTATTTCTGTGATGGCAAAGTTGAATTTTCAGCATCATTCCTCCATTTTTCAGTGTCACATGATCCTTCAGAATTCATTCTAATCTGCTGATTTGGTGCTCAAAAACAAACATTGATACTGTTTTTCTTTGATGAGTAGAAAGTAAAAAAAAACATTTATTTGAAATTACTTTTTTTTTATATATAATAGTGTAAAAGTCTTTATTGTTACTTTTGATCAATGTGTCCTTGCTGCTTAAGAGCATTCAGTAAAAATCGTACTGACTCCAAACTTTTGAATAAATACTTTCATTAATTAATTTATATATTTATCTATATTTTTATTGTCTTTCTTTCTACTGACACTATTGTGTTATCAGCAGGCCATTCTAATATCTGTATCTAAACGCTAATTGACTGATGACAGTACAAGGACCAAAAAGTAATTTTCGCTCTCAAATTCCATTAAAACGCTCATAGCACTGAAGTCCTCTTGACAATAGAAAGGGCAGCCCGGCACTTTAAAAAAAAAAACTGCTGGTAGTAAAAGTGGGAGTGGACTTCTTGAGGCTGTATGTAAACTCTTCATTATTCTGCTGGTGTTCGCTTCATTAACCTCTCAACCATATGACCTACCCAGCACATTTGATTAACTTCCCTCCCTAACTCCTCTCATTTCAGTAAGCCTCACCTGCAGCGCTGCTGTCAGAAGCCATTAAACCTGCAGAAGGAGACAACATCTAAAACAGATTTGAGAGGAATCAAACTTAAAGGAAAGGTTTGGTTTGTTTTTATTATTGGGGAAAACACAGTAGTTTCTAAAGGTAGCGACTGTTTATTCCGGGATATGTACTAGGGATGGTTGTAACACTTTTAGCTTTCACAGCATTTCTTTCATTTTTTTTTTTTGTTCCTTTTCTTTTCTTTTTTTTTATTCAACATTAATTTATACCAAACCCCATCTCCACCCTATCACCCTATTTCATTTTAAGCATTTTAAAATGTTAAAATAAACCGCAAACAATTTTTTAAATGAATTTAACAAATACGTACAACATGGACTAAGCATTAAAAACATAACAGAAGGAGGGTGTGAGTGTTGTCACAATTATGCCAAATGTTGGCTTACACAATGTCGTATTTTGTTCAGTCTTTGTGGGTCCAGTAAATGGGGGAAATGGTGTTAACCCTTGTGCTGTGTTGAAAATCTGGTGTTCATGGACAGAAATGACTGGCCTTGTAAAAATAGTTTTTTCTTTCTTTTAATATGCTATATTATCACCAAATCCTGGATTCAATTTTTTTGACAAATTTTCTTTTTCTTTTCTTTTTTTCTTTTTGGAACTTGGAACTTTGGAACCGGTCTTATTGATCTGAGCATGTGCTCCTCAGTTTTTGAGTGAAAAAGTGTCGTTTGGGACTAATTTCAGTTCCAAAAATAAATAAATAAATAATAATGTAGCATAATGAGAATATAAGCAATTTTTTCCTTATTTTTCTGCCCTAGGAACATTAAGTGAAAAAAGGTGGGAAAAAAAAATACCCAAAAAGTACAAAAATTATTAAAACTTTTTGGGGAAGTTGTTATACTCTGTGTAAGCAAAGTCAGTAAGTCCAATGTGATAACATTACTAGCATTTTTGGGGAAAAAAAATTTGACTCTGCGTCAAAAACACCAGAACTGTTTTTTCCTTCTTCGCACTCCTTAGTTTAAAACAGCATTTGACATCATGAAACCTTGAATGTAAATGTGCTAATTTGTTGCAGTCAGACAGCAATACAAAAACACAAAGGAAGTTCCTTTCACTTTGTAACCGCTGGAGTTCCACAGCTCAAGAAATGACACGTGAAATTGATTCAGTTTTACCGTTAGTGGCTCTTTTCCCTAAAGATTCGCTATTGGGCATGTAATTAATTTGAATTGGAATGTGACGAGATGAACACAGAAATAGCAGTGGAAGAGCGGGCGATGTAGCAGCGCAGTCTGTCCCCGATTCTTACCCGTGTGTGATGCACGCTCGCTTTAATTATTCCCACCCACTTTAGTGTAGGGACCAATTCCCACTATTAACTAGTTGCTTATTAGCATGCCTAATATTAACATATTGGCTGTTTATTAGTATTTATAAAGCACATATTCTGCATGACCACATTCTACATCCCTAATCCTATCCAATACCTAAACTAAACAACTACCTTACTAACTATTAATAAGCAGCAAATTAGGAGTTTATTGAGGCAAAAGTCATTGTTAATGGTTTATTAATAGCGAGAATTGGATCTTAAAATAAAGTGTGTCTGACACTTTCTATCTATACATGATGTTCAATCCAAAATACCAGAATAGAAAAATTTGCTTTCCCTTTTTTCTTTTTGCAGTCAAGTGAATACTGTCACATGTATTAAAACAGGACTACAACAGAGTGTGACATATCAAAAGGAAGGAAATGGAGGGCGGAAAGGCTCTTTTTAATAGAGTGAATTGCAAGAGTGAAGTCCTCAGAGGATGCTGGGAAGACATAATGGCACTGACAATCAACTGGCTGAGTGCCTTCCTCGTTCTCTTTTCATCGACTGGGATTTGGGGGATGCCTGTGTCTGTGTCTGTTTGAACCCGACACAGAGCAGGGGAGTCAGCTCGACTTAAGTGGAGCAGAGATAAGCACCAAGAGGCCGCGTGGAAACCCAGAATCCCACAGACTGCCCTGACATTGATAGATTAAAAGAAAAAAAATAAAGAGAATCAGTGCTCATACGTTCAAAGCTCAGTGTTAAGCTTGTTGTGGCCGTAAATGAATACATCACAATATAAGTCTTAAAAAAACAGTTTCAAGATGGCAGCCGTCACAGCTCTGTGTGATTGCTTTTTTTCTCTCTCTCAGACCTTGCAGCTTTAACAAAGTAAACAACAAGTTTAAAATCGCTTTTCCTTTCTGGGTACTTATTTATCTCTGTGAAGGAATCTGATTGCAATGCACACTGCAAACATCTAGGTTTTTCAACAGATGTCACAGCCACTGCATATCTTGATAGATGCCCAATTAAAAAAGAAAATGAACATCTCCAGCTAATATTATTGGGACATGTAAAACATGATGGAACGCTCATAAACATGTCCACATTTCCAGATAAATAAAGGATACCAGACATCCTGCTATTAGCTTTGATTTTGATATTTGTTATAATTATAGGATGCAATACTGCAAAATATGTGTATGTATGTAATTTGTATATACTGTTGATTAGATGGTGTGTGAATGCTGGAAACCATCAGAGTTGGCATCTGAGAGCATGTGTTATGGTACATTAGATTCCTCTTGATGTTTTTATAGTTTTTATATTAGCCTATCTGACTAACAGGTCTAGATACCCTGAAACGATTTCTGCCACTATATCAGCCCAATTCTGTCTTCCCCTCAAAGACTCTTTTATAATCAAATACCTTGAAGAAATATTCAGAGTCCAATGCAAGTTAAGATTAATCTATAGCACTTGTGGCATAACATTTATTATTACAAAAAATAATTTAATTGATTTGTTCCTCTTTAAAAAATCTGGCTTAAAGTGAGGCACTAACAGTGAAAGGGAATGGGCGAATGTGTAAACATTAAAATACTCATTGTTTCAATGCTCCGTGAAAACAAACCTATAGAATCTACTCAGTAAAACTGAGGTAACAATTTGCACAGTTTAGCTAGATTTCATCTTGTGTTGAATAAAGACTACCTAGTTTTAAAAGCTATAACACATTAAAATAAATGAAGTAAAGTCTACCTAACATTTGTCACCGCTAATTACTAATAATACAAACTCTTGATTATTATTGTACATTTAAAATATATTCTGCAGCTTGCATAACAAACGTTTGCAATGAACAAGCAGGACATTTCTTGTCACTGCACTGACTTTACTACAACTATTGCTCATTAAACGGCACAACATACACTATAAACTTAATTCATAGCCACCCACAACCAAACCACAAGCTCCACTCTTCAGCACAATGGCACCTTAATATAACAGAAACTCTTTTAAATATCAAGTATAACTGAATGCTAGCAGCTCTTTTCCTTTACCCAAAACATAAAATAACACTTCATTTCCAACTCCATATTTACTATATATATAGA
>NW_015557064.1:335909-345233 GCF_001515605.1 Sinocyclocheilus anshuiensis | reverse complement strand
TATATATATATATATATATATATATATATATATATATATACAGTATATATGTATATATATGACATTTATTTAAATAAGTAGATTGGACACAATCAAATTAAGCAGAAACAAAATGATTTTTGACAAAATTGTGTTGCTTTAACTCTAAATTTAATAAGCAGTATAAATATATTTTTTACAGTGCCACAAGATTTACAATGTTAACATGATTTTAGTCATATCCAGATCTACTTCGTTTCCATGATAATACAGTAATTCCTAAACCCTAAAACTATTGTAAAAAAAAAACTTTACAGCCTAAATGATGACACAAATTTTAACTGAAGAATTAGCACCGAGAATAAAGTGAAGAATAAAATGCTTTTTATAAAACTATAAGCAAAAATTTGCCCCATTTACATCCATCTTAAGTTCTACACAATAACATTAATTTTTTGCTTTTTTTATTTAAAGAAAAAGAGGGACAAGTCCCTTTTTTATGAGTTTCCAACACTATCCAACAAATGTTACCACAAATGGAGAATTTGTATTGAACCTGACTGTTCCCTTAAGTCTGCTGTTTAATTTTACAGATCCAAACAAATAAATGAGCATTTTTGAGAAAAGTTTTGGAAACAGACATCGTGAGGGTGAGGAATACAGACTTGAGAAACTGCTGTTGAATTGAAAGCTGCATTGCTAACATTACAGATGGAGAACATCACCTTCATGACCTTTACAACAACCAATTAAAGCAGCATTACAGACTCTGCACAAGAGTGCCAGTGCTCCAATTAACAAGATAAGTAATGACATTTGGATTTCGTCCCCTCGTCTCTGAGAAATGTGCCCCTTCTAGACACAAAAGTAAATCACAAAAAGCAGAAAACGCTACAAAAAAGAAACTGGACAATTACTATCAATCACCCTTGCCATATTTTATCTATGTAAAAAAGATGACTAGCATTGTGAAACCAGCAATAGAAAGTAGACTGACAGGGTCAAATTTTTTTTTTTGGTTGATTGACAGACTCACTAATTAAGTTGTGGACTGTATTAGTCTTAATGTATAACATTCACCTAATGCTCTCAGTCTGCAAGCTAGAGCTAATACATCTATTAATGATTTTCCTACACTGTAAAAAAAAATCGGTAGCATTTATGGTAAAATACCGGCAGCTGTGGTGTGGTGTGCCAGAACTTTACCAAAAAAAAAGTATTTTATGAACTGATATAATTTTAATATTCCAACCTATTGAAGTATCAATATCTGTTTTGTACCATTGAAATACAGTGACAACCACGAAAAACAGGTGGTGATGAGAGTAACATAATGAAAACTCATCACAAACAGCTTTTCCACAATCTGAGGAGGGAAATACTTACATAGAGAAGGTGCACACAGTGTCATTCACACAAGTACTGAACACCATCATGGTAACACATGATACTGAAATAATGCAATAAACATTCATTTAACAACAATTTAATAACAATTTAAATATTTCAACGAAAAACATCAAATGTGAAGTGCAGGCAATTCTTTTTCACTGTAAATTATACAATGACTTGTTCTTTATCACTTCCAAAAACTGTAATTTTAACAGTATTTTACTGTAAAATTACATTAAATGTAATCACAGTTATTCACCGTTTATAGTATGGAAACTTACTGTTAACCAATTAACAGGTTTTTACTGTAGCATTTTTACAGTTTTTTTACGGTTAAAATCAAGATAATTTTTTTACAGTGAAATAACCTCAGTGCTTTATGTAATTGAACTAGCTGTTGATTGAATGAGCTCATCTTTATAACTGCCATGTGGAAATGACAATTGTGATATGAAAGAACCCTATTGCTTTATTCTTGTCTATAATTTAAAATATCAGAAGCTGTATCGGAATTGTATTCCTCCATTATCCACTTTCTTGTTACCATGGGAACTTGCACAGACAGTCTTATGTATTGTTTGACGTGAATACATAAATATATCTTTTTCACATGAAATCTTGTCGAGAGGAAAATTTTGTCTTTTCTTAAAGATCTCAGAGATGTCCTTAAAGATGCTCTAAATGAAGCACAGGGGTCACACTTGAAGGATCGAGTCAAGTATCAGCGAGTCTTTTTGTTGAGCAGGAGACGTTCCTGTGCAGCAGCTGTGGTGTAGTATGCAGAAGTGAACATTTCCTCTTGCTGGATCTAATGCCCACATTCTCTTGGAGTTGGCCTTTATCACTGCTGACGTGTTCTGTGTCGGCACAAGGACTTCAGCGGTGCTGGTATGGAGAATTATAACTAGGAACTTGGCTATCTAAAGAAAAGCTCATCCTCCTGGGTGACACTTTGTATTGAGCTGATGAAAATATGAAACAGCTAAGAAAAACTTTTTTGGATGGAAAATAGCCTGACATCGGTGTATTTTCTGCAGTTATCCATGTCCCGCTTTCTTTCAGAATCTCTGATTCTGATTTTTCCATTTGCATAACATATGTTCAATTTCTACTCACCTTTTGTTTTTTTGAAAAGTCCTCACTGGCGGTTTGGATAACAGAGCCCAGTTTCACTAATGGCGGTAATTGTCCTCTTGACATTGCTAGATGAATAATATTGGTAATGTCAAGAAGACAGTTCAAGCAGAAAAGATTACAGGTCAATTGAGTTCCATTCGCTCTGTTCAAAATTAGTTGATTATTCCCATGGCCGGGTCTCACGCAACTCTCAAGTTCTTTGACAGAATAGGCCCCCAAAGGAGCTAATTGTTCATCCTTGCTGGTGTTCTTTTATTGTAGCTTTTAAGGAGAAATTTCTCCATACCAAGAGCGCAGTTTCTCACTATAGCACAAACAACTAATAAAATAGCAGTTTTTTTCAGCTAAAAAGATATTAGAGCATGGTTGCTAGCATAAATCATGTCCATTCAACACCTGAAATAAAGGGTGTTGCTGGAGCTTTTTCATACATTTTTCATACATACTGTATATATAAACTTGGCTAACTAAAGAAGAACTCATCTTCCTGATATTATCATTTTAGGCTGGCAAATCTGGTCTAACTCACCTAAACACATTCTAAAAAAAAACAAAGGACAAGTTATCTGCAGTACATTCATTGGATTTTTTTGCTCAGAAAGGTGAATTCAGCGATCTGTACATCAGTTTTGTGACAAATATTTGTCCTTTGACTTGAAAGCTTTGGCTCTTCAGATTATATAGTTGAGAGATTCATGAAGGACAAGCAGTTCACCAAATGGCCAACCACATAGTTTTATCACACAAAGAAAACTCCCTGACCTCTGGCTCATTTATATGGTGCTAAAAATATCAGAGTGAGTGTGTTTTTGAGATCTGAAGTCCATGAGCAAATGGAGAGAAGAGACATTGGAAAATGTCAAAGTGTCTCTATCATGGATCTCCCTGAGATTTCACTCCTATTTCTTGCAGAAATTGAGGTGCAGTGTTTTCACAAGAGACAAAAGCCAAGCAAACATGGCTGCAGGGCTTGCCACATTGATAAGGTGAGGTCAATGCAAGCTCATAATCGACTTCAACAGCTTATGGCGCTTGCCCTCTGGGAATTTTCACATATCAACAAAAGCAGCTCGGCGGAGGAAGTAATAATCTGCTGATATCTGGACTGTGGCATGGGACTACCATCGCCAGCGGCTTTCTGTAATGGTTTCCAAACAAATCTCTTCTAAAAAAAGAGAAAAGTGTTTTACGTGATTTATCAATACTCTGTGAGGCCTTTGTCTTCATCTTTTTGAAACCCTCTGGGTCTCAGAACACAAATGCATTTCTGCTTAACTTCGGTTACCTACACAAATGCATTTTCCCCATAGTTGCGCCTTAAATGTCTGTAGATGTGCTACTGCACTGACTCGCATGGGTGCTCTTGTCAGTTTCTGTGTGTGTGCACATTTGCTTCATGTCATATTTAAAGCACTGCGGTCTCTAAGCAAATTAAATGAATGAATTCACAAATAACTCAAAGTGAGCTTCAATGACATGTCAACATTGGTAATGACTACTGACGTGTGTCAAATCAGCTTTGTTGTTCGTGACCCATTTATGTGTTTCTCTTCAGCATGGTTGGTGTTATTAAAAAGGATTATATTAAAATGCGTCACACATTTTAAGTCTTGTGTAAATTGTTGAGGTATAATTGTATCGCTGCATATGAAGAAGCACAAAACTTGAAGATGAAGATTTTCTCTTCATTTTTAGTCGATCAGTGATTGTCCAGTATACGTTGCTTGCAAAGTTGATTCAGTGCAGGAATCCAGCGATCCTACCTGCCAACCCATAAGCAAAGGCTGGTGTATCAGAGGACACATCACTGTGATGGATCATGAACTCTACAGTGTGACATGGGGAATAAACATTATGCTGTCATGTGATTTGAGCGAGAACTCAAGTGTGTGACACTATGCTGCAGAGGGAAAAAGCACACGACCTTCCTTATAAAGACCCCATACAATCATTATTTTTACCCTTCTACATATCTCAAAAATTAATTTGCCCTCTGTTTTGACACAGCAGTCCGTAGGCATTAGAATCAAACCCAGTTATGGTGGAACACACTTTTAGCTGTGACAATGTTGAAATAGAGCAGCTCAGCAGTGGCTGTCATTGAAACAGTTTTGGTGAGGGCATGGTTCGCTGAAGGGCGCATGCACCCAAATCTCACATTAAAATCACATCGTTTTTTTGATGCACTTGTCAGATATCGCTCTCTGAATGTGTTTCTGCAGACTTTAAGTCTATTGTTCTACACATGTAGGCTATTCACTTTAAAAGGATAGTTTAATTCATTAATTACTATGAGGCTATGTTGTTCCAAAGCCTTCTGCTTTTTTCTGTTAAACACAACAGGAGATTTTTTGAACAATCTTCACATACCTTTTATATAAATTATGACAGTTCATAGTGAGCATGTTCATAAAATTAGTCTTTAAGCCTTAATTTACAAGTACCAAGATTTAAGTCATTATTCATTGTAGTAATTTCTTAATTCAAGTCTTTATAACATTCCTCCTCCAGTTCAGATTTTTAAATCTGGCTATTGTATTTAAGAATCATAAAGTACTGCTGGATAACGGGTTGGGTTTTTATATAGAGATCACAAGAAAACTGTAAAATCTAATTAGATAACCTTACTTTAAAAAAAAAAACATGCAAACACTCTTTAGTTTCAAAAAATTATTTATATTAAATTAAATATACTAGGTTTGTATTCCAAACGACTCATTTAATCTGAGCTAACTAATGTAACATTTACTGTAACTTCAAATGTCTCAGTTATATTTACTTTAACAGTGATCTGATTATTTGTTAAAACCATTCAAATCAATTGCCTTAAAGGATCAAATAAGTGCCACCCAATAAATTAAGCTTTGGTTGCCTAGCTAGCAAACACATACATGCACATGCTAATATGCCAACAAAAACACTACCACTACTAAAAAAAACAGTAGTTACTGATTTGTTTTTATAATACAACAATGACTGCATAAACAACTGCAGTTACTGCTTTTTTAAAATAAAGCAGTAATTAGTCTTAACATTTGGAGACCCATCTTCAACCTATCCACATGCTCTACTCTCCAGCACAATGGAAACCTCTAAAAATGCAGACATAGAAACCCTTTTAGAACTAAATATAAGGTTTCTGAGTAACAAAGGCATAGTATACAAATAGTACAGATTACTAGTTTTTTACAGTTAAAATGAACAAATTGTTGTACATAAATAATAGGCATGCTAATAAGAAACTAATATTGAGAATTGGACCCTATTTTAAAGTGTTACCATAAAATAAAAAAAATAAAAAACCTTTAACGGTTCATTAACGCAAACTGAAATAATTGGAAATAACCCAGATGCCGGACAGTAAAGTACTGTCAGAATAGGATTTTAATTAGCAGATGGATAAAGGCATGTTATTGTGTGATGCTTTCATGTGTAGCTGTAGTGACTTTTGGTTCATGTGGTGTTGCTGCGTATGAGAAAGAATCGTTAATGACGAACAGCTGGTGAAAGTCTCACTGAATCTCATTACAAGGTTCTTCTCACTTCAGATGTGCTGCAGGGCAATATACCTCAGGAAAATGCTAAGATTTTAACATGCAGCTTTCCTAAACGTGTTATAAAATATTCCATTCCAGGAGACTTTACTAGGGGTTTGGAAGATACGCTGTGCCTTAAAATTTAGTCAGTGTGCTGGAACACACCCCGTGATCTTTTTAAATTTTTATCTTCTTCTCACAGAAAAGTCCATCGCTGGTAAGAAAGTGTGAGCCAAACATTCTTGGAAATGTATAAAATGACCTCTGTCAGAGACATGTTTGAAGTTCTGCTTTTATGTAAATCAGTGGAGTGTCCTTGACTATAATGAGATTTTAACAGCCTATTTTTAGCTGCTGTTTCCACAAACCAGAGGTGAGGGTTTGCCTTCATGTGCTAACTGCTCAGAAGTGCTCTCCATATGAACAATTTGCAAGTGACATGGTGCTGGAAAGCCATATTGCGGCGGCTCTAAAAACAAATCATATTTCATGTTTGCCATTTGTGGGTTGTATTATCATGTGAAAAACAATGGCAAGACTAATACAGTAATAATGGATGATGTGAAATATGTTTTATCAGCTTTTATTAGTGTACCAAGGCCCAGAGATTTTTAAAGGTTGTTGCATTAAACCCCTTCAAAGGCGATTTAATGTAACTCTGACAATAAAGTGCTGCATACTCATTTTTAAAACAAATATCTGTCCTGGGTTTGAAACCTACTAAATAATTCATTTATTTGATTAACTCAAAAGGAAAAGGTGGAGTAGATCATTGTTAGAGAAGATAAATGCATGAGAATGTGAAACAGTTTTATGAAAAGGTTTTGAGGAGGAAATGCTAAAAATGCAAATGTCTGTATTTGATAATTAAACACATGGGCCTGTAGCAAAATAATTAAAGTGACTAAGCATTCATGTCACAAATTATAGTACATTATATTTTGAACAAAGCATTTATCTAGGATTTAGGATGACATAAATGGGTAGCAGACATGTTTTATTCCAAACCAAGATTGCAGATTAAAATGTACATATACTGTATGTAGGCCTATATAAGTGTATCCTAGGCTTATTCCTGTTTTGCAGTACATTTTGATTTCTCTGGTAAAAAAAATAAAATAAATGTTCTACCAAATGTTATACCAGGCTTTCAGAAATATGTTCTGCTCAAGCTCAGGCACATTCTTCATTAATTATTACATGGTTATTTACACAGTGACAAGAAAATTAACAGAATGCAGAAAGATGATGGAAAAAAGATCCAAAGTTGCTCAGTGAGGCACAGAGAGTGACTCTACTTGAATTTCTTTTTATAGTTTTGATATTATTATAACCAATTCTGTCATTTTATCAAACAGAATGGGATGTTTTAACGTGAGAAAAGCCAACAAACTACAAAACATCACAAAATTCCTCAAATCCACTGCTAATACTTACTGATGCTTATGCTGTTGTTGTCCAACCAAAATGATGTCACTTCCTGGGGGATGGTTTAATTAAGGAAGTGACTTTAATTACAAAATATTACACAAGACTAATAAAACGTTAAACTGATTATTAATTAAAGCAACATTCCCAATTAAAAAAAAAACTTTAGTTTGAAATATTTAAGAATAAAATGAGGAAACAGAATAGGACTTAATAAATTGCCATTTATATTGTGAATTGTAGTGAAAGTAAACTTTCATTATATGATTTCCAAAGATTGTTTATAGAGTTTAACATTTCAACCAATATATATATAGATATCATGAAGACATGAAAAAAAAAATCCTGACTGGATTGTAAAAATGAGTTGTTAGGTCACCATTTAAAGGTTTTCTGTCACGGAAACGGGTGTGTGGAGGCAGGCAAGACGACGAGGACGACAAGGATTCCAATAATGACATTTATTGTAGACACAACAAGGCAGGTTCAGGCAGGTGAGACACACCGACACTGGAGCGAGCTCTGGGGCTGAAGCCGACACTGGAGCGAGCTCTGGAAGGCGCTTACGAGGAGCGGGCACTGGGGCTGGAACCGACACTGGGGTGAGGATAGGAGCAGTGAACTCCAGGGGCAGCGCCATGTCCAGCAATGCTGAGAGGCCAGCGGCCGGCGGGCACACTGGCGTGAGCTCTGGGCTTGCCACATTATCGTCCTTCGGGCTTGCCACATAATCGTCCTTCGGGCTTGCCACATTAACGTCTTTTGGGCTTGCCACATTGATGTCCTTCGGGCTTGCCACATTAACGTCCTCCGGGCTTGCCACAGTAACGTCCTCCGGGCTTGCCACAGTAACGTCCGGGGAGATCCCGGTGGGATATGGTGAGGAAACGAACAGCGATCTCCATGTTGTTGTTTTGGGTCGGTTATTCTGTCACGGAAACGATTCCAATAATGACATTTATTGTAGACACAACAAGGCAGGTTCAGGTAGGTGAGACACACACTCGGGGTAACATTAACAATAACCGACACCAATGCTCAGACAGACAGGAACTAATATGGGGTGAATAATTAGAGGCAGACAGGTGAGCACAATGACGGTGATTAACTAATGATTAGACGGGCTAAACCAACACAAAGGGAAGAAACCACAACAAACAGTCCACAGGGGCGTTACATTTTCATTTTAATCACTTTTTTTTTTTGCCTTTACTAGTTGATTTGAAATGGTCCTGTGGTGTGCTGGGATGTGAAATGCTGCTTATAGGACACTGCAGTCTGTAACATTCCAGTTTACACTCTGAGCTCAACAGTTATTAATTGCTGACATTTGTGCTCATAGCAAACAGTACAAATCCTGGAAAGACATATTTGAATTCGATACTGTCAGAATGCGCGTAGGAAAGAACCTATTTGAGCTGTCAGCTCATCTTTACATCCTCACATCAGGACTGGCTTCCTGCCAAACAAAAAGAAAAAGAAAGAGAAAGAAAAAACCCCCCAGATGAATTCCGATGAACTGTTTCATCATTGAAATACCACTTTTAAACTGTTTTGAGATAAGACTACAGCTGATCAAATGACACTGACTGTTCAGGCTACCTGTCTCCATCCATGAGGAAGTGCGCTGCTTGATCTAGTACACTGCTGTTTTATCAGTGAAAGTTTCCACACACACTCTCTTTCGCTGTACACTCTAAAAGTTCAGTTTTTAGATCAATATTTTGAGAGCTGATTAAATGTATCCTGTTATTTTTCCTCTTTAATCCAAACTAAATTTTATGGCAAAACATAATAAATGTATTGACTCTGTGTATTTTTGCAAGGCAGTCACAATGGGCTCTGGATTACT
>NW_015557064.1:334939-335311 GCF_001515605.1 Sinocyclocheilus anshuiensis | reverse complement strand
TGGTTTCCCCGCCATATTGTACTGTAACTATCAATGAAGCAGTTTGCTCAAGAGCATAATGATGAGCAAAAGAGCAAAAAGGAGTTTGTCCATGACTATTTGGGCATTTAAAGGGACTATACACTTATGAAACAAATATATATATATATATATATAATATTTAATATTTGTTTACTGAAAAATTTTAGGATTTTTGGACAGTTAAAGGCATGGCACCATGATGTATGTAAAATGAGATTTGACATTTATAACTTTATAAAATGGATTGACTGACTTTATAAAATGGACTGATTGATAAATTCAAAGGCAGAGGGTGAACCAACTCCAGGGTAAGGCTAAAAGCAGCCAAATGTATTAAACATCATAAACCCG